>NC_043701.1:81491058-81637532 GCF_006229205.1 Suricata suricatta | reverse complement strand
CACAACCCAGTTTGTCCCACCTGCAGCAATAATTCTTACCTGCAGAGACCAGTCCATGCAAGTGACCACTCGGTGTTTGGACCAATGCTCATCATAGAACTGACGATTGAAAGAAAGGTTGGCTCCAGCCTGGACATCCCTAGGAGAGTTTAAACATCAAAGACAAATATGATGCATCAGAAAGGGGCTTTATCTCTGCTGCTTATATGGAAAGAATGAAATAGGAAGAGCATGGTACTCTCTGAGGCCAAAGCATCAATTTACATAGCAAACACAGATCATAAATAAACAAAGGTGGTGTCCTTTATGAAAAGCTCTCCCTAACCTGGCCCAGAAAAGTTTCCTGTGTGGCTTTAAACCTGGCATTAAATGTCAAATAATTATCTGGCACTGACCTTGACCAGCCCCTAAAGCCTTCTCTTCCTCCTAAGAACTATCTTGAAGCAGAATTTACTAGAAATCTCCCAGCTGTCAAGGGAGCACAGCCCACTTGGAGATTCTTTGATATCAATACCACCTCATCTAGCCTTAGACCAGAGATGATCTGCACCTATGATATCTGATTGGCTGTAGCATTAACTCCCTGCTCAATAGCAAGTGATATGTCTTATTATGAGACAGGCGTAGTGGAGAGTGGGGATTCACCAAAAGTAGATTCTTAACATAGACAAAAACATCATCTGGGTCCAGGAATACACTTTGGTCAGTGTTTGCTTGACTGATACTCAACTGGCCACAACACCTCCTTTGAAGAGCCCTGCACTGGCCATGCATTTGCTCCACAAGACTGAGTGCAGTGCAGATTGAGTAACGCTTCTTCTGTGCCAGCAGCATTTGGAGCTGCACAAAAGGCCGCCCATATTTCTTCAGCATCAGTTCAAACATTCCTCCACACCCACTGTCTTCTGTTCATTTGCTGCATCGCACTGCCTTGCACCCTGTATCACTTGTCCTATATGGCCCTTGTTCAGATGGAGACTTGGCTCCCAACTATTTACTTGGGCTCCCATCAGCTGACTTAGGACTTTTTTTCCCTGCTAACCCTTTCTCAACGCTACCACTACAAACTCAGGCATGAAGTATGCACACCCAAGTAACTGCCAGGCACCCAGAAGGAAACAGGGCACATAATAAAATCAACTGAGCCACAGAGTAATGGCTTTTTCAAAGAAAAAAAGCATCTCATAAAGTGTATATGCAAACTAATAGTGTCTCTTTGGAGCAGTCTAATGATGCTGTCAACTGTGTAGAATATTTTCAGAACCTTCTTTTGAAACTGTGTTTTGGAACCTCAGTTACATTCCCTTAAGCATCCTGTGATGATACATTGTCCTTTGAGAACGTATTTGAATTTTAGAAACAGTAAAAAGCCAAGTCTGATGAATAAGGTGGCCAAAAGAAATCGGTGGCTCTAAACCGACTAGCTTTATTTCTTATAAAGCTCATAAAGTATCTCCCAGTATACCCGTGGTGATGGTTGACTGCCATTGCCTTTCACATTACATATGCTACCATCTCAGAACAAGTCATTTGGGGGATCATTTGCTTTTATTGATTACTTTTTATTTTATCTTTAAATATATCCCTGCACGTGTGTTTTCTACAAGACATATACACATATACTCATTGTATCAAAAAGAAGAAAAGGGTTGCAGTCTCTCTTAGCTGTTCCCCACATCAGTGAAGGGCTCCCATATCTCATGTTTATTTTGTTCAGCTTCCTGTTTGCTTAGACAGCAAAAATAGATCTACTGGATATAACACAAATCTCCTTTGCTGCTTATAAGAATGTTTTCTCAGAGGACAATGTACGTGACTCTGCCAGTCTCTATCACCTGGTCTGTTCCCCAGATATCAAGTTCAAAAGTATTTCACGGAAGCACATGATAATTACAGGGAAACTCTAAGCCAGAAGTTATAACCAAAGCTCTTAGTCAAAGCTGTTCAGCAAGATCAACCCTGGAATTTCATCCTCCTCTGATTTGTTTGGTTTGAGATTTGCCTAGTCAATACATAAGTGAATTTAGAATCAACAATAATTTATCACAGTATTTTTTTAAACACGCACACAAGAAACTAACCCATCTTTTTCCTCTAACTCTCGGCCGCTGTAATCAAAGAAGATGTCAGAGTCTTCTGCTAGTGCTCTTTCAATTACTCGTATTGTCCGATCAAAAAAGATGAGAAATTCCTCAGAATGAAGGATCTGTTGTTTTTCTTCCTCTGTGAGCTCCCGTGGAGGGGCTTTTTAAGTCAAAGAGATTGTTAGGAAAGAAGAAAAGGACAATTAAAACATTTCAAGAGGAACCCAACTCTTGAAAGAGACTGCTTACCAAAAAAGGGATCAGACAGTGAAATAAATCATTGTTAATATTGGTTCTAAATAACTCCCAAATTCACACCAAAGGTTTTTTACAGATATCTCCCCTGCTAATTACAAAAAAAATATTGCATATCTGGACTGATTATTACTTTGAAGAGTAGAAAAGGATTACAAATGAAAATAGACTAATGTTTTTTAGCAATCAGTTCTGAATGTTACTTTTTTTAAAACCGAACTTGAAAAACAGCTCAAAGAGTACACAATAGAAAGATCTATAAAACTATACATATTGGATACTACTGTAAAGCCGCACATGTGAAATCACTAAGAACTATCAATAATATCATCTGGGTAGCATCTTCCCTCTCTCTGCTACATACATTCACTCTATTTTAGATGGTTAGTTGGTAAGGCTGGCTGACTGTTTTATAGGTTCCACTCAAAAACTGAAACATGACCTTCCAAACCTGCTTTCACCTGAGATGCCTTCTGCCTTTAAACAACATGTGGAATAAATAAACACTACTAGAAGACACCGCAAAATCATTTTTATGCCTTTTTTTCTAGCATGATTAATCTTACTGAACCAAATTTGAAGACATAAAATGAGGAAAAAGAGATTAAATAATTAGCAGTATGTCTCAGTGTCTGAAAGTTGGCTCATCTCAGAGTCATGATTAGGTAACACAGAAAGAATTAGGAACTCCCCCAGACTGAGAAGCCCTCAAAGGTAGAAACTGTCAGCTGAACTCCTGTGGTTTTTCAGAAACCCCAGTTCAACTCTCTTGCAGAAAGCATTCAATACTCGTTTGATGGATTACTTTCTGTAGGACCAAAAGGTCCTAGAACTTAAGGAACAAGAGGAGGAGAGTGCAGTGAAGTCAGCGTAGAGCTCCTAGAGGAGTCTCTCACTTACAGGCTTGCCCAACACTTCCACGACCATTCCCATAACCACTTTTACCCGGCCACTTGGTCAGAGAAACCACGTAGGTGAGTCAGTGGTAGCAGGTTTATGGAACAGTGACTAGTATCCTGAAGCCATTGTCCTGCGAAATCTGAACTGTCTAGAAGCCCTCTTGCAGAGCCAAGGATTTCGTCTTTAATGTTCATAGTGTGTTCCCCTTCTGACCTCCCCCTCCCTGATCCAGACCTTAATGCAGGAGATCTGGTAGGTCTCCAGAATCTGTATTTTTACAAGAAACTAGAATTCTTATGATGCAGTCGGTTCACACCATAAAGAATGCTCTTTAGGCAATATTACAACAAAACATGATTTACCTACTACATCAGATGACGGTTCCCCAAACAGTTTACCCTGCAGTTTCTAGTAGCCCTGTTTCTTTGCTGCTAAAGCCTCCAGGGCCCTTACTATGCTGATGTGTATTGGACTCTGCAGAAACCTCTATCAACACATGGGCAGCGTTGCCCCCACACTAGTTTGAGAAAAGGTGAAACTGACAATGTGTGGATGTAACTAACAAGGACTCTACAAAACCAACCTGGAGTCCAACTGTGATTCTGCCCTTTGCTAACTTTGATTCTTTAATAAGTTAAAGCTCTAAGAGTAGCAGTTTCATCTACAAAATGAGGTTATGATTTTAACTAAAACTTTAAGCCAAGCATTCAATAGCCAGTAATTAAGTAGTAATTTATTAGTCTACCTTCTAAAACTCTCATAAATGAGGCATTTGGATTTTTCACTCTCAGGTACGTTCAAGAAAATAGTAAAACTACTAAATGTAACCAGGCAAAAGGGGAAAAAAAATTCTAAAAAGCTTTAGGTTCATTTTGTTTTGACAGTACTGTCACATAAATAAGTAAACTTCACCAAACAAGGATAGTCTAGGGTCAAGAAGAATGTCTTATTCTAAAAGCCATGTTCAGATCTTAGTTACTATTGATGGATGACTTGAGATGCATCTGAAATTAAGCAGAGAAATGGGAATATTTTCTCCTTATTCTTTTTAAAATAATATTAAAAGTATCTGTTCTACTCTCTGTTTATCTTTTTGAGTTACTTCTATTTCACCTGTATATCTCCTTACAGGTCTATTACCTTGAATAAAAAATAATATCTGTGTAATTTTCTGTAATTTTTTCTTCCCTGTAGCTTATTGTCACTTTGATCTCAGCTTTCAAGACATACAACTTCTTCTCTAAGAGAAACATAAGTGGCTGATCAAAGTGTATTTGCAGAGGCCAAGTTCAGGTAGGTGAAGCAGTAGCCTCAGCAGTATTATGTTTTACAATACAATATTTGGCTTGAAATTAAATTGCTACTGAAGCAAAACAAAGGATATATTTTATATTAAGCTTTGATGTCTAACAGGGATCAAATGACATGATTTGTTAGCATAAAATAGTAAGATGCATGTGCAGACAAGTACTTTTTGAAAGACATAAATAATATTCAACTTAGGAATTAACTAGGGCTATAGTTATTTTTTATAAAAACCCCAAACCTCCCATATTTAAAAATTTTTAAATTGATAAGTATTGTTACAATGTAATGAAAACATAATGGAGTATCCAAGAGCCACAACCAAAAGCTGTATTCAGAGATAAAACCTCTCCAGACATCATATTCATGAAAGAAAATTGATTAATGGAATCCACAAGGTTCAAACTACAAGCACAAACAAGTAGAATCAGAATTGTATCCCTCCAAAATAGACTCCAAATTCTCCCTGATATGTCTGTTTCTGCAGCCCTTCCCCATCCCTGACACCTAACGAATTATTTTCAACATGTTCACTGCCTAAAAAGGTATTAATTAATTAAATAGCAAAAGGCACATCAGAGCAAAATATATAATTCTGGGCACTGACAATAATTGGTGTTTCTTATTAAGTTAAGCAGAGCTATTATGGTAGGTTTGTTGTTTGTTTTTGCAACACAAAACATGGAATATTTCTGCCAAGAGCTGAAACCATTTTATGCATGCAAAGTGGCCTTATTTTTCTTAAAAAAAAATAAAGATTCTTCATGAAAAGTCAGACACATAGATATAACTAACATATGATCCAAATGACAAGATAATTTTCATATTTGCCAAAATTCACCTGAACAGTTATATTTAGCTTGAATAACAACTATGAAGGCAATGTACTGAACTCACGAAATCTGAAGTTTAGAAGATGGTCTAAGTCTATGACTTCGTGGTTGCAAGATTAAAATCTAGTATACATACTATTTTAGAGTAGACTGTTCATTCTATTTTACTATAGAAGTGTTAATTTCTCATAGTTTTGTATATGAAAATATTTGTATATGTGTCTTTATGATGATTCTATTCTATTTGCTATGCTTTCTTGAGTTCTTTGTAATTGACCTTAATAGATACTTTTCCATTTATTTTTAAATTTATTAACTATATATTATATTTTTTGGTTTCTGGATTGGTGGATTTTTTTCTCTGTAAAGCTATAAAATTCATGATGAAATTCACAATTTATGTTGAGTCTTTTTACAATCTTTCCTTGAGTTCCAAAGTTATTTTACAAAAATACTCATTTCAGAAATATCTTGCCTTGTTTCAAAGATACAGCTTTGAGTTTCAGTATAAAACATTAAATATTTTTCAAGAGTATATGTAAAAGACAAAAAATAAAGAAATGAACTCCCACATAGCTTAAATATTAAACCCAATTAAATAGGGACAGTGGCTCTTATGGGATTTTATAGTAAAATCACTTCATAAACATGAGTAAGAAAACCAAACCAAACTAATAAAGAAGGATATCCTTCTCTGAAGTTAATGTGAGGTTTATAAGTTAATGTGCTTTACAAGAGTTAGGATTCCAATTCTGTTGTTTTCAATCTCAAAACATGAAGATACCAGAACACTTACATATAGAAATGTCCTAAAATTTGATTAAAAGCTAAAATGTACCTGCTGTTTTCTCTACTCCATTGTGGGGAAAAAAAAGGAGTGAAAACAGTAAAATATCAAACCCTTATTCTTTTGCTGTTTAGTGTATTTTGATATCACATGGCCAAAAAAGCTAAAAGCTAGTGAGCACTGATTTTTTCCCATCTCCTGTTCACCGTTTTTTTTAACTCCAAAAAAGGCTAGATTTCTCAAAAATGTGCTCCCTGGTTTGAAACCATGGATGTCAAGTTTCAGCCCAAAGCAAATTTTTATGGCTGAGTAATAAATCCCTGAAACTCAAGGTTCGTAAGGGAAGTGCTGACGCAGCCCTAACTACTATGCAGCCGTGTGAATGGCGCCACGATTATATCTGCTAGAGATTCTTTTAAAAGTTTGCAAAATACTCTCTTGCTTTAAAAAAAAAAAAGCCAGAGAGAGTCTGATGCCAACATAAACATGCTTTTAACCCATTATGTGCTAATTTGCAGAAAAGCCATTAATAGAGAAAGAGGCACACATTGCAGCAGTGCAGGAAATGTACTTCAAATAACAGGACTTTAATCAATTCCATGAAGCATGAGTAACAGTTAAAACTGAAGGATGTTTTTGCTCAAAACTTAAGAAGGGGCTGCAGCACATCACCAGAGAAGGCGATCTGGGGATTGGGATGGGGGTGGGAGGGACTCTGCCGAGACACACAAAAGACACCTTGGCTCCTTATCACCCAGAATAGCTCCATCTATAAAGTAGGAATAATAGTATCTGCTTCAAAAAGATCTTTTGAGATGGGGATAATATCTGGAGAAGGGCACAGGAGAGAGCTGAGTACACAGCAAGTCTTTAATAAGTGCTCATCATTATTATCACTGGAACATGGAAAATTTCGTTCTTCACACAGGCAGAGTTGTGGGAGAACACTTTGAACAGTAGAGTTAATAGTAATGATCACTGTTAATGTGTCTGGGTAGACCACATGAATATACCAGAATTTATTAACAAAATAATTATAAATGCTTCTTCCCTTTACTATTATCATTCAGAAGATCTGATGCAGGGAACTAAGTCACATGACAACCGATAACAATTATCTTATGTTTTCACTCTTTAGTAATAATTTTACTGAATTGTGACTGGACTTGTTGCTGGGATTGTGGATAGCTTGTATTTTATTTACTTCTTTCTCTTGCACATGAGAGAGTGGGAGAGGGGCAGAGAAAGAGGGAAGGAGAGAGAGCACGTGCATCCTAAACAGGCTCCATGCTCAGCACGAAGCCTGATGCAGGGCTCAATCTCATGACCATGAAATCATGACCTGAGCCGAAATCAAGAGTCAGATGCTTAACACACTGAATCACCCAGGCCCCCCTTTATTTTATTTACTTCTATCAGTCAAAAAATAAATGATTCTTGCTTTGGGGATTACAGTTTACAGGGCTAAATGTAATGTATTAAAAACCTTCACATAGGGAGTGTGTATTTAATTTTTACTTACCAGATAGCCTCTTATGTTAGTAAAAAAAAAAAAAACAATAACAATAAAATGATGACTAATTCATCTCCCATACCATACCTTCTTTCACCTCCTGTTTTTGGTCTTGGTTTTCCAGTTCTGAATCGTGGCCAACTTTAGGTTCTACCATTTCCTCATCTTCCTCATCCTCTAGAAAAAAGAAAGAGAAGAATGCATTACTTTCTTTCCTTCAAATCAAAGCCTTTGGTTGATGGTGGGAGGTAGGGCCAAAGGGTAAAGTTCCAATCATTTAGGGCAACTTCTAAGTAAATCAGTCCTCAATGAATGTCCCAGATATATGTTCATGAATATATGAATAAATTATCTCTTTGAAAGTCCCCCAAGCTGCTGAGAAAACCACTCGAGTCGGCACCTGCTAACATCCATCTCCAGGCCTTCTACCACATGGGATGTCTTGGAATTGCCTCTCTGACCTCTGAAGCTTCTTCAGAGATGACCCAGGAACAGATCTCAAAATGTTTCCACCTGGGGCACATTCTCCACAGGGAACACCTGCTGTACAGACGACTCATTTCCAATTTAATTCTCACCAAATTAATTTGTTTTTGACCTACAGGAAAGGGTTAAATACAGGTCTGACCCAAGGTCAAATGCCATTGGCAAGTAAACAACCAGGCGGTAGAGCCCAAAAGTCACTGCCATTGGCCTGGGAGAAAGCAACCAACCGGAGATCGCATTTACACATTCAGAGCAGCTCATGCATTAATGTGAATTTAATGAGCACCAACAAATGGAGCCAGTCGGCTACCACTGCCAGATGTTACAGTGGCCTTCCTGCCCTGTGCAGATGTGTGCTCATTCTGGCTGCTCTCAGCCTGCCTTTCTTAGAGGCTCCTTTCATTATAGAGTGCTTGAAATCATCAGCCACAAAGTAGAAGATGTAGGGGAGAGTCAAGGTGGCACAAGAAAATCCAGCGTATGAAATAAAATGATATAAAAAATTAAAACTTGCTTTCACAGTTTAGAAAAATATATCATCTTCTCTCTTAAGTATAATATTCACTGTAGGTTATTTGTTTCATTGGTTCAAATGGAATTTAAAAGAAATGACTTCACTTCCTCCCCTGCCCCTACATTCATTCATATATTCATTCATCCATCAAATATTTATAGACTTTCTGTAAGAACTCAAGCTCTGTGGATAGTCTCATTTCCATCACAATAAATCCTGAGATTTACATCAACTCAAGATTTCAGCCCCAACCACTTAGAGAATGCATTATAAATGCATACCTAAGTGCCCAAATAAATATCTGTAGCCTGAAAAGCAACTCCAAAAGTCTGACTACATTAAGCAAGTGATCTGGGGAAGAAATATCAACTCTAAAAATTTGGATGTACAAAGCATAGCATTGCAATTTAGATATTAAAAACATTTTAATGTAAATTTTCATTGTAATACACTACTCTAAGTGCATGTATATAGACTATGGAACCAACCTAATCACTTTATAACCACATTATATACATATCAGAAAGAATGTAAACACTTTTAAGTGTTTTCCTGCTTGGAAAGTCATGAACAAAATAGTCACCCGCATATTATGTATCCCGATCCAAAGACCTAGCACAAACCCATAGGAGGTACTAGCTGAAGGTAAGCCTCCTCTTCTGGTAAACCTGGGATGGAGAGGTAATCTTCAAAAGGCCACTAATCTGCCATTAAGTGGCTCTTTTTCTGAACCTTCTAAAGCCATTTCTGTATTTTTTTTGACTTTTAAATAATTTATTTAAATTCAAGTTAGTTAACATACAGGTAGTCTTGGTTTCAGGAGTAGTATCAAGTGATTCATCTCTTACATATGACACCCAGTGCTCATCCCGAAAAGTGCCCTCCTGAATGCCCACTGCCCATTTAACCCATCCCTGCATCTACCTCCCCTCCAGCAACCCAGTTTACTCTCTGTTGAATGGTAGAGAACTTTCTTTCTTTTTATTTTTATAATTTTAAAAAATGTTTTATTTATTTTTGAGACAGAGAGAGACAGAGCATGAGCGGGGTAGGGGCAGAGAGAGAGGGGGAGACACAGAATCGGAAGCAGGCTCCAGGCTCTGAGCTGCCAGCACGGAGCCCCATACGGGGCTCAAACCCACAAACGCGAGATCATGACCTGAGCCGAAGTCAGAGGCTTAGCCGACTGAGCCACCCATGTGCCCCTAGAGACCTTTCTTTAAACTTACTGGATTTAGCAGCAAAGCCCTGACACTTAACAAAATGTAAGTAAATACAACAAATACAAAACGGATAGGGCCTGTATTATGGATTGAATTGTGTTTCTCCCCCGTCCACCCTCCCCCACCCCCGCCAGCGACCACATATTTGTATGTTGAGGTCCTAACTCCTAGAATCTTGACTTTATTTGAAAATAGGATCATTGCAGATATATTTAGTTAAGATGAGATCAGACTGGAGTAGGTGGGCACCTAGTCCAATATGACTGGTACCCTTATAAAAAGGGGACGTTCAGACAGAGGCACGCATAGGGAGAATGCCGAGGGAAGCTGATGATGTTTCTACCGGCTAAAGAATGCCAAAGATTGTCAGCACACCACCAGAAACTAAGGGAAAGGCACAGCACAGATTCTTCCTCACAGACCTCAGAAGGAACCAACCATTCCCACATCTTGATCTCAGAATCACCTGGCCTCCTTTCTACTGCTAAAACCACCCAGAATTGTAGTACTTTGTCATAGCAGCCCAAGCAAACTAATACAGACAGGAGAGTGCCTTGCTTCCTATAACCCTACTAATGTAGTGGGGAAGATTCCGGAGGTCCATCATAATATCACCTAAGGCAAGGATGAGTGCTCTGCTTGAAAATCTAATTTATTTATCAGAACTTGGTACCATCAGCCTAGTTTTATAGAAAAAGAGACAGATTAATTTCCCCCAAAGAAACTCATAACCACATCAAACTCAAGTTTTGTCTGGTTCTGCCTGTTTTCAGATCTGTGATCTGTAACTGTCAGGCAATACTGCCTCCTTCGCCACAGCATGACATGAGGCCTAAAGTAGAAGCAGGTGTAATGTTCAGTGGCAGCTTAAGGAAGGGTTTGCAGAGGCTTGTGAGGTGGCTATGGCACAGCCCCCATAAGACTCGCTCTTCTGCTCCCAAGAGGCAAGTACATAGAAGGCTCAGCTGTGAAGTTAGGGGTCACATCCTGGAGAATTATATATGATGGGCTGTCTTACTCATGAAGGGTACATATGCTGCATCCACATTCCATTCTCATCTTCATGTTGGAATCCACTGCCCTGAGATGAGACCATCAATGCCTAGCACGAAGCATCAATTCCTCAGGTTGAACAGATGCACAAGCTGGGCAGGGATCAGCACATCAAAGAAAGTAATTGATCTGGGTCTCAGGCTGGAGTCTACATCTTGCAGGCCCCTTGATTTTACATAATTCATAGAAACTCTTGGAAGCCCTGTTTCTTCATCTGCTGAATTGGGATAATAATCCTTTCTTAAAATCCAGTAGTGTTGTAAGAATAACCAAATAAAATAATTGATCTGAACTTGCTTTTTAAACCAAGAGAGCTGGGAATGCCCATACACAGACGCCTTCAAACAAATGTTGCATTCACTTGTATATTAACCAAACATTTATTGAGCACTTACCATGTACCAGGTGCTAGGAATACAAGAGGAAATAAGACAGACCAAAAAAAAATCCGTGTGCTCATGGAGGTTTATTTGAGGTAAGGGAGGAAAACAACAAACTAATAAACAAAATATATATTCTATCAGATAAATGTTGTGGGGAAATAGAAAGCCAGAAAGGGAGATTGGGCACCCTGGTAAGGGGAAGAAGAGTTGAAATTTAAAACAGAGTTGTTAGGAAAGGCCACACAGGTGACATCTGAGCAAAAACTTAAAGAATTTAAGTGAGTGAGCCAGGTGAAGATCTTGGAAAAGACCAATAACAACAGATTCTTCCATCTCATCTGTGGACCCAGGGTGGGGAAATGGATCATGGTTTAAATTAACTTATTATCAGTTCCATTGATTATAGAAAATAGCTGTTTTTTTTTTATCAAAGCCATCCGTTTGTACATTGCCATCTTCTAGTTCTTAAAACGTACTATTCCCATCTTCTAGCTCTTAAAATGAAGTCAGTTTCACTAAATGACTTGAGTTAGTAGTAAATAGTATCAGATTCTTGGGGCAACTTCAGCTCCGTCAGTTAAGCGATCGACTCTTGATTCCAGTTCTCATCAGGCTCTGTGCTGACAGCATGGAGCCTGCTTGAGATTCTCCCTCTCTCTCTCTCTCTCTCTCTCTCTCTCTCTTTCTCTCTCTCTCCCCATCTCTCTCATTCTGCTACTCTCCCATTCATGTGCTGTCTCTCTAGTTTTAAAAATAAATAAGTACACATTAAAAAATAGTGTCAAATCTTCAGCTTTTACAGATATAAGGGTCTTTATTTTAAACATTAGTCCCTGGAAGAGTCAAAATGCAACATTGTGGCAGAAAATGGTCGATAAGGGCTTGGCTCTAAAGAGGGCTATGCTTGCCATAGCAATGCGTTGGTTTATACATAAAGTATGCAGGAAAATCACAGGTTATCTATTTATTTAAACAGAAAATTTCCTCTCCAGAGAATGTTTTTGATGAATTTAAGAAAACCAAATACTTACTGTGTTTATAACATGTGCAAAGTCCTACAATGAAATACTATGAATAACAGAAAAACAAATGAAAAATAAAATAATGCCTGACCTTTTAAAGTGGTTACAAACAGGTTGCAGGCATTAATTTTTTAGTGGCCACAGGATTCTTTGTCTTTCAACCTTTTAAAGACACAAAGCAAGTGTTTCAGTGGAATTTTTAAGGAAATAAAACACAAGAGACTGGCTCATTTCTCTGCATACTGATATGTTTGCCTTGCTCAGCAAAGAGAGTATATTTTTCTTTAAGACTCTGGTTTCCTTTCTGGTGCAATTGGAATTACTTCTGTTGAAACCATTTTCAAAACAGTTAAATAACTTTAAAGAAAAGGATTTATGTAGACCCGCTACAGACTACTGATATATGAGTTGTGCCACTGGTTCATACCTGGTTACATTTCCTCTGAGATTGTAGGGAAAAAAATTACCACCCATGTATGGTTTCCTGTACCAGGTCCACACAAGAAATTAAACTAGTGGCAGAAGTTAATTACCTGTCAGTCCAACGGGCTAATTTCAAACAATGGCATCTTTTAGACACTTTATTTTATTTAGCACCCAAAATTCTGCCATCCCTGGTCACTGCATTCATTCCCTTCAGGTTGGGGAAATCTTGGGAAACCACTGTCCTCCTCTTTACGATTTGCTAAATGTCTAAGAATGAATACTGGCATGTTCGGTGGCCACCATACATCATGCACTAGCACAAGGCCTGACCCTCTGTGTGAGCTCTGGAAGGGTTGTTAGCTCTACCAACCTGTGTGTCAGAATGAAGTCAAGGCTGTCCAGTTAAACATGCTCCAGTCCTTGAACTGTTGGTCTGCTCTGGAGGCCTCACAAGTTGAGACTTGTAAGGGGAGTGCAGTGGAATGTGTGTTGCTGTTTGGCAATACAGTCTCAAACCCCTTTCTGGCTGGGGGTCTCCCTCTCTTAGTACTGGTGTATTGGTAACATGCTGAACCCCTGCTTTCTTCTCTTGAAGCCCACAGGGAGACACCTTCCTTCTCCCCAACTTCTAGTGACCAGAACAGAGGCAGGAAGTGAGCGACAGTCAGACTGGATGCTCCTAACTAGGCCCTTGTCTTTGGAGCCAGGAGGCAAACCCAAGGGAATAGAAAGGATTACTTTTTGGCAGCACGCCGTAGTAGCAGCAATGCCTGACATCCTGGCCAGATCGTTCCAGAGGTCCACAGTCTGGGCCCCTTGGTCTCTGCTCCTTTTTAAGCCTGTTCCTTCTACCTCCTGTTGATCCTGTGAGCACCAGATTTCCTTCCAATAAATCTCACCAGAGGTGATGTCAACACCAGATTTCCTTCCAATAAATCCCACTGGACTTAGTGCCTGCTGCTTGCAACCAGAACCCTGAGCAACACAGGGCGGCCCTCTGTGAAGAGAAGGGCTTGTTTTTACAAGGTCAATGGGTTCTCACTTTCCTCTGCTCTCTCAGGGACTGCAAAGCCCCAGCATAAGAGGGTCTGAGTGCCCAGCCCTCATCCTTCCTCCCCAGCTTCTGGCTTTTCACGAGGGGGCTCTGGCCCCTCCGTGTAAGATGGTTGAGTCTGGTCAGGTGGGGGAAGGCTGCGGGGAGCAGAACAGGCCATTTCACTCTACACTTCTTGATTCCAAAGGGTATCTTGCTGTTGCCAAAGGAGAACTTTGACTTTGAGTCAAACAGGCTAATAACTATAAGATGTAAAATTACTTTACGTACCATTTAGAAAACGGATTACTGCTAATTTAGCTATAACACATCATGAATTCTAACATGAAAAATTGTGAATGCTGGAATTGATAAAATAATTTGTGGCTTAGAAATGAGAAACTAGCTTCCAAAAGCTAAAAGGGATGGCAAGGACACAGAGTCAAGTCTAAATCAAGCTTATTACTGTACTACTACTATCAGTGTACAAATTTGGAGATACAAGAGCACTTCTTTTAAAAAAAGATACATTGCTTTCAACTTAAGAACAAATGCCCTTGCCACTTACATATGTAATTCTATGTATAAATATTTCAGAGGATGACCGTTTTGAAAACATATTTAAAATTTTTCAATAGAAAAGCAAAGAAAAGGCACCTGGGTGGCTCAATTGGTTAAGAGATCGACTTGGGCTCAGGTCATGATCTTAAAGTTTGTAGATTCAAAACCTGCATCAAGCTCTGTGCTGACAGCTCAGAGCCTGGAGCCTGCTTCAGATTCCACGTCTTCCTCTCCTCCTGTCCCTCCACCACTTACACTCTGTCTCCCTCTCTCAAAAATAAATAAACATTAAAAATTTTCAAAAAAGAAGAGCAAGGAAATATAGAAACTTTAGGATTGATTTTCAATTTAAAACATAATTCACTCTAAGGAAGGTATTCTTTGCAGGTCTGTGCTTTTCATCTTTTCTCATATCAAATCCACTTTGGATAATACTAACACCCATGTCTTCCATCATCACCCACAAACTGAAATCTTTCCAGACTCCAGATTCTATATTGTACATTCTAACATGAATTTCCCACAAGTGCTGCACATTTGACATGTTCGAATCAGATCTCCTGCTTTCTACTGAGACCTGCTCCTTCAATTACATTCTCTATCCTGCCCAATGGTACCATTCACATGGGTTCACAGTTGGACACCAGAATACATATCACCTTTCAATTTCTCTTGGACATTGGGGCCTGTAAGAAGGGGTCTCTAAGCCCTTTCAATCCCTCACTATATATAGTTTTATTCTATATTTCTAATAGTTTTATTTTTTTAATTTAAAAACACATTTATGTGTCCTTTATACACCCAAACAACAATGACAAAATGCCACCAAACCAAACCAAACAAACAACCAAAACTCTAGAATTCCCTAAAAATGTTAGGGTAAAATCCCATAACTCCTTGCCTTTTCCACTTCATCTTCCATTCTGGACAATGCACAGTCACCCAGTGTCCCAGTAGGTTCATGCCTCAAAAGCACTGCATATAATTTTTTTGTGTCTATGTTGGTCTTCCCTTCCATATCCAGGAGTTAATTATAACCGGCCTTCGGTGATACAGCTCCAGAGCTTCAACACTTCCTCCCAACATGAGTTGTTGACCCTTCATTGTTCCACCACCCCACCTTGTACCGTGTGTATGTCTCTATGATAACACATCTTAAACCACTTGAAATTAAGTTTATTCATCTATCTCCACAACCAGATGAAAAGTCCCCAAAGAACTACTCTTGTTAGTATCATCAATGTCAAGTACTGAGACTAGCAAAATTAAGACAGGTGCTTGATCTGGAAAGACAGTTATGAACCATATCATATGGGACTTTGCATGACAGAGCAAGTTTGGACTTCTTTCTAGAGATGAGTATCCCCCTTTTAATAAACCCAAATCTCATTTAGTCCATATTATTTAAAATTTCAAAAGGAATTCAAGGCACTGGTAATGCAAAATATGGCTTTTAAAACCTCACTTATATTCTTGCCAGTCAGCCCTTAATGCACATTTTAATATATTTAAGAGGTGGCTTGACTCGTGATGAAAATTATTCTTCCTGACCTTCCCTACAGAGAAACCAGAGGCTTTTAAAAACACAAGAGAGAAAGTCTGATTTTGGTTAAAAATGTGGAAGCAATATGGAGGGTAGAGGGGACTGGAGTAGCCTAGAATAAGGGAGACTGTGAGAAGGTAAACTATAGCCATAGCTCAAGCAACAGACAATGGAGAACTTGACCTAGGATCATTCAGTTGTGAGTGGGCATGATGAACTGGACTGGATTTAGACAGATGTTTATACAACAGACAGGGAGAGCTCTCGTACAGAACTCACTCAAGTCACCCTATCCTTGGACCAACTTTGTGTACAGTTAGCCAGCTTTGCCAGGAGTCCAAAGAGAGCCACCCTCCCGATATGTATCACGGCGGCCAAAATAAAGTATAACATGCACCACTGAATGCTTACACAAACCAAGGTGAGCGCCTCTGTGCTTTAAAAATATGCAGGAAAGACATATTTTGTGGGATTTTCAGTAAGCACTTTGTTAAATATACTACATGCTAATATTTAAAAAACCTTCACTTTCTGGTCTAGAAAAATCTGGCCAGAGTAAAGAAAACATACATTTCTCATCATACAGAGCGCTCCTGTTAACACTCTAGGCCACATCAGTTCTCTCCTAAGGCTCTAACATGACAGTACTTGGAAAGTGTACTTCCTGGTGGAACGACACCCAAGGCATTGCAAATGGGAGGAAATGAAAGAATATGTTCAAGACGAGAAAGGAAGCCAGAGAATAGTATTTTTTAGCAGCTGTTTCTGAAACTTATATCTGTGCTGATATATAATATGTGTGCGGTAAATATGTGTTGAATTAAGCTGACACAGGTTAGCCAGCTCTCATGAAAGGGTGGAGATCAGGAAGAGAACAATGCCCTTCTCAGAGATGTCCAGGCAGGAGTTCATGAGTAACTTCAGCACTTGACGTTTGGGTATGGGAAGGCTTGATTGATCTGTATTTCCATAAATTTTCCTGCTTAAAAACCTTTAATGGTTCCCTATTGCGTTAATTAGCTCAGCATTTAAGACTCATCCCCACTTGACCCCAATTTAGTTCTCCAATGTTGCTCAAAGCAGAATAGCTCTTGACTCAATGTGTATGAAACAGGCCAAGTTTGCTGTCAGTAACCACCCTCCATCCTACCCCTCTTCAGTCTTTTATATTTTTCAGGCCCCTGTCTCTTAAGCTTTCTCAGTAAGTCATGGAGTCTTCACCTACACAGGAGAGCAGTTGGATGAACTAATTCACACCAATGGATTAGAGAATGGTAACCCAAATAAATTAATCTCTAATGACAAACTACAGCTTTCACAGGACCTGGGAAGAAGAAAGATTTTGAAAGAGCAGAGCGAACCCTCAAATCAGTCCCCTATTCTACATTCTTGGAGGCAGATCCATCCATTGCACAACCACAGAAAGCAGCATCCCCATTGTATTCCATGTGAATATGTGAATAGGGCTTCCTGGAGTTAGAGAGAACATAGGTTCTATGTCTATCAGTAACAGGCTTGTTTGTATAAATGTTACACACACACACAATCTGGGCAATAATTCAAACACTTGTAAATGTAGTGCTTGGCTGGTTGGAAAGGGAGAAGCCCTAGTTTCTCCTTTTCAGACTTAAATCCCTTTTACTGCCTACTTTGGAATTTGGATAATCCTATACCCTATTCTTTGTTTCCACTACCATTTTTCCAAACGTGCAACTATGTACTTGCTCCTAGTAGGAGCACTACTTGTGAAAAGAAAACTGGGCTCCCAGGAAGAGAGATGTCATCACATCTACTTTCAACAGCAAGTGTAGATACATTCCAGAGGAGGGTGAAGCTCAAGGTCTCCAGTTGCTAAAACAGTTATTGTGTCATGTTAACTGGTAAAAACAGAGGAAAATAAGTAAAAGTCATTTAGAAACATTATGTTGCTTGTATATAAGTTGTTCCTAACTTGAAAGTTCTACCATCTATCTCTAAGAATTGTCAACTCTTGACTATTAATGTCAGAGCAATCACATCACTAGTATTCCTTTTGTTCATTGGATTAAATCTTGTTAGTTCTATCTCTTGGTATGTCTTACCTCAGCCTTTCTCGATGCCTAGCCATGCTACAAACAGCATTGTCAGATTACTCCTATTAAACAGAACTCTGTTCATATAAATTTTCTTGTGAAAGCTGTGATGGCTCCCATCACACGCAGAATAAAAGCTGGATCCTTGCCCACATCTTTGAATCTTCTACGGCCTGGCCCCAGTGTGTGCTTCCTGCCTGAATTTCCTCTACTGATAACTATGTCTGCTGTACAAACTTCCACATTCCATCTACCCTTTGGCTCATGTTTCTCCCTCAGCTAGACTCTCTCATTCCCTCCCTGTTACAAAATATGAGCCTAATAATGTGTCAGGCACTATTCCAGGTGTTGGAGACACAGCAGTGAACAAAACAGACAAAATTCCTGCCTCCATGGAGTGTGCATTCCAGTAGGGGGGATAGATTCTGGACAAGATAAGCAAGTAAAGTATGTGGTAGGTCAGGGAGTTTCAAGTGCTGAAGAGAAAAAGCAAAGCAGGGAAGGGAGACAGAAGTAGTGGGCATCACAATTTTTACACAAGTAGCTCAAGAGGTCCTTGCAGAGAGATGGCATTTGAAAAAAAGCTCCAAGGAACTGAAGGATCGAGCCCTGTGGATACCTGGGGAAAGCGTTCTAGGTAGAGGAAACAAAAGCACAAAGACAGGATTTTGCCTTACTCATCACCGAATGTATGCTCAGGTCTGTTTTAGGCCTCATGGAAAAATGATAGCTATCAATTCATTAGATCACATATGTCAAGCTTTGTGGTAAATGTTTTATGTCCATTAGCCTGTTTAATCCTCATAATGACTCACTGAGGCAAACACAATGAGTTCTCTCTGTACATGAAAAAATTGAGGCTAAGAACAGAAAGATGATCTGACTCAGGTCACAGAGCAAGAGGAAGCAAAAGAGCCAAGATTCAAACCCATGCTTTCCCAACTCCCAAACTCTCTCAATTTACTGCTAACACCTACCGAACAGTATAAAGGTGGAAAAGGGAACTGTAACAGAATTTGTGGCTTTGGCCACCCAGAATCCACCATCCCACTTCTTGGAAGAATAGTCTCTCTATTCCTCTTTGCTGCACCCATCTCTCCCCAGTTCTGGGTAAATAAATCCTGTGTAAGATTTAGGGGATAATTTTGTATCTGAGGCAATGACCGATGAGACTTAATCTCAGTATTTTACTTTGCATCATCAGTAGAATGACCATATAATCTAGTGTCCAAATTGGGATACTTCTGGAGAGAATTCAGGGCAATAAATATTTAAGCAGGGCTGGCAGTATGACTGAGGACTGCCTGGACAAACTGACACATGTGGTCACCCCCTACAACAGGGAGGTGGATACCTCGCTTATATTGGATTGCATGACTCTTCTAGTAAACCAGGACACACAGTCACTCCAAACATCGGTGGGGCGGGGTGGCAGGGATTCCTCTCTTCCACTGGACTGGTGTTACACTAATGTGGAGCTGAAGCTGTCCTGTGTTCCATCTGGATCATGAGCAAGAACCAGTAGATATAACAGGGCCAAGAGATGTGTAGTAGTAACTAACAGTGTGACACCTAAATTAAACAGTAGCTGGGCCCAGCATGTGCCTAGAATTTAGGGCCTAAATTTTTATTTGTGAGAGCCAACAAACTTCATCTGGGCTTAACTGATTCTGTGTTTGTTTCTCTGTTACTTATAACCAAAGAAAGTTCAAACGGTCAACAATTCAGAAGTGTCTCTATTTACCGCAGGGAGGTTGGCTCAGCCTTGTTTTCTCCAGTACAAGACCATGCCGATGGGATGTGCCCTCCTCCAGCTCACACTGCATGGGTTACGTCCTGCCCTTGCTGCCCCTGCTTCCACCGACCTAGCTTCCTAGGCTTTTCTTGATCCTGCCAGGAACTTTCACATCTCCTGGCTTTTGCCTCTGCCACGTGTCTTTCTCAGGACATTTATAGAGTCCCTGTTCAAATGTCACATCACCTGTGAGGACTTCCCTATGCAACCTGTATAATATAGCAGCATGTCTCCCCCCACTCTGCCTGACACACGGCACTTGTTTTCCCCTTACTCTGATTTCTTTTCCATTTCATAGCACTGGTTTTGTACATTTATTTATATATATTTACTGTCTGTCTCCCACCACTGGAATGGGAATTCTACAATTCTGTGACTCGTCTCTGCTGTATCCAAAGCACCCAGAAAATAACTGGGTATGTGGTAGGTGGCAGTAAATATTTGTTAGATGGTAAGATGACTGAACACAAGGACCAGCAGGCAGTGCTGTGCCTTCAAACAAGCACATAATTCCTGAAGCCAGCAGAGTGATTGCAGTCCCTATCATGGAAATTAGGACTTCTCCTACCCCAACACCACCCTGTCATGGATTCTCTGACCCTACAGATCTTGTTCCTTCAAATGGGAATTAACCATCCCTTCAGCATTCTTATTCTCTAGAAAATGGAAATGAGATCCTGAGTGCTTTCTACTGACTTTCACCTCAGTGTTTTCTCATTCTGGTGTCCGGTCCCCAGCCCAGAGAGAACTGATATGTTTTCCATCTGGAAATACATCAAAATTCATCACAGTCCAATTCTAAGGGGAGATCATTAGCACATTTGTTTGCTTTTATCCTGGCATTAACAACTCTATTTGGGGCTAAATTATTTCCCCTGGTTTCAACGTCAAGTTTTCCCATTGGCTCAAATATGAAGTCCCTTGTCTGTCAGTGCAATAATTTTCTATTAATTATAAAAGAAGAAAGCTGGCAGTTTGAGAGTCTTAAGGGAAGCATTTGTCTAATCCAAGAAACTGATTTTCCAGTTGCTTGGACTAAGTACAACTCTCAGTTGTGGTCAGATTCACAGATTTCAAAGTGCCCCTTGTTTTTACTTTCTGGTCAGTCTAGACAGACATGGTTCTTTCCTTCAATTTTTCAAGCTGTTGCAACACCACACTGGTCAAAAGAATCTGAATCTCCAGAGAATCAATGGAGCAGCCCTTCAACAGAGACTCCATAACTTTCTATTGAACACCCTTCCAAGTAGAAGAACAACTTTGGTGGTACTAGGAGAGATTTCACTTCAAAGTCTCAGTTTGAACATAAAAATGACACTATGACAACAGAAATAATAGTGACTATCTTATCTGGAATGGAAACATAGTCAAGTGGTTAGAGCATGCAGTCCTGAAGACTTTGTTCTCAGTTATTTAAGTTTCATGCAAGGTGTCCTCACCCAAACTGAATTCCTCTTTTATTTTATTTTATTTATTTATTTTTTGCTGTTTCTGATCTCACTTTTATTTTTATTTTTTTATAATAGTTTATTGTCAGATTGGTTTCCATATAACACCCAGTGCTTCTCCCCACAAGTGCCCCCCACCATGACCATCACCCCCTCCCTCCCTCCCCCTCATCTTTCAGTCCATGGTTCGTCTTCAGTATTCAGTAAATTCCTCTTTTAAACAGAAATTCTTCTATTTATTATAATTGGACACATGTCCTTGAGAACCTGTTATGTGCAAAGCATTGACTACATCTCATGTGGGCCACAAAAATGAATCTAGAGAGATGCTTGAACTCAAAAGAGTTTGGCATTTGATCAGGGGAATGACAACTCTATGTAAATACCTCCATCAGAAGAGAGAATGCCTGGAGAAGTGCTCTGGGAATTCAACAGGGGTCAAGTTAGCTTCTGGCAGGGAGAGTACAGACAGAGAGAGAAGAAAGGGAAACAGATTTTTTATGAACTTTAATTTTAGTCAGATCTTAGGAATGGTGGCATCTAGACAGGGATGTAGAGATAGGAACGCAGAATATCATTCCAAGAAGAGGAAAGAACATCACAAATGCAATGGAAAGATGTATTAATATCAGGATAAATACCAGGATAAGTAGGGTCATACACATTTGCTATTTGATCCACTCAGCTCTGTTGAGAAACAGCACTGTAAATCCACATGGCTTCCACTAGTGCCAAAAAAGGTTAAGGAATCCTAGATACTTAGCAGTGCCATAACCCAGAAGGATGCTTTTCCCATCAGACATTTTGAGGTAGGTAAATTATGTACACATTTCTTCCCCAGAGATAGCATAGGGAAGACATGGTCTTATTCAGGACCGTTTGTTATATGATGAGTAAAAGATTGGCTTCTAAGCTCCTGTAAGATTTATTTTCTCATCTGTAAATCAGGGATGGTAATTAATATCTATGCTAATTATATAACAAAGCTCTTCGTGTAAAACCATGAGATAATGGATACAGAGATGCTTTATCAGTGGTTAAAGGGCTACAAAGTGTTAGTTATTAAGGTTGGGTAGTTGTAATAATAATAATTACAGCTTCCTGATGTCCAATGGCCCACATAAACACAAAAATGTGCAAGGTTGGAAGAAGATTATGCAAAAGAAAAGAGGAGAGTGGCATTCCAGTTAGGATTCATCATAAAAACAAAGGGCTGGAAAGATCCACAGGAACAGCTATTGTTGGGTTGTGGTAGGATTTGGGGATAAAGAGTGTAAAGTGCCTCACACATTAGAAACAAAATACAAAATAAAGATTCAAATTGTGTGAGACAGAGTCTGAGTCCTGTTGAGACGTGCATCAGCTATGGGTCATTAGACGAACATTCAGGTAGAGCCGGGGCCTCCTGCAGGCATGAGCTTGGCTGCAGAGAACAAGCAAAGGTAAGACTGGCAGCAGGAAGGTAAGAGTGGTAGCATCTCTGTCATCTAGGTGAGATGTACTGGGTTTCCGTTCCACCCCATGTTTCCCTCTTCAAAGGACATAAACATTAAATTCAGAATTGACTCTTCTATGTATTCCTAGGTCTGAGCTCAATGTTTGGGCCATAAAGGACTCCTTACTTTTGTGCTGAATCATTCTAGGTATATGATGAAGGCAGGCATGACGTCAGGAGAGAATGAGCACACATTCCAGGGTGAGAGGAGAAAGCTGTGTGATAAGGGAGCAAGGGACAAGAATGGTGGTAAGGCAAGAAGCTGTGTGACAGTTTGAAAACTAGCCTGAGGCTTTGGGTTTTAATGGAGCAGTGAGAGCAGGAAAACCACTAGATTTAAAATCACCATTACCTAGTAGCAGTATACTGAACAGGCTACAGCTTCAGCCCTAGCTTTAATGCCATCTTTAGGTGGACCAACAAAGGCGAAGGAAATAAACATGACCACCATGATTTAATCACGGTGCTCTACCGAAACATATTTTTTTTCTACCACACATGCCAATCTTCATTCCTGCCCCTGGCTTCAGCTGAGGCAGCCTCAAGGCTTTGAAATATCACCTCCAATTATACAGGAAGGCTTTGTCATCATTTTCTGCCATTCCGTATTATTTCTACACCTTTCACATAAACGCAGAATCATGAAAAACATACACTTGAAAAGATCCATAAAGAGCTAGGGAGGTACTGTTGGGAGATTTAAGAGTAAAGTGTATGAACCACATAGTGTAGTGCTCTGAAAAGTAGAACAAAAACTAGGTAAGTAGAAATTACCATCCTTATGATCTCATTTTCCCCTTCTTCCCTCTCACCATCCTCCTTCTCCTACCCTTCCTCCTCTTTCCTAAAGACCTAGTATTTTCACTTAATGGATGAGTTCAAGGCTCTGCCCAAGTCCCCACAGCTAGCTAGTCAGAGCTTGGATTGGAACTCAAATTTGTCAACTCTGTCCCCACAGTTCTCTCCACTCCTCATTCTGTAGCAGCAAGACTGTCACAGAGAGAAAGAAGAGTCCCAGTTCCAAGTAGATTTGAAGCAGAAATGCACCTCTGAAGAGAATTATATGACACTCTCATCAAGCTTCACCTGTCAGGATGGCTACTCTTGCATTTATTTTTCACCACTCTCTAATCCAAATTTTTCTTTCTGAATGAAGTCATTAAACTCATACAAAGTCATTCAAGCACCCGTGTGGCTTCCAGCCAACCCACTGCGGGCCATCAAACCCTCATAAAGCCCATACTTCGACAAGGGAAGTTTGCAAGCACAACTATGCACCATTAAACTTTGAAGATTCTTTTTTGGACAGGCTAATGAGAGCAAAATCACTCAAACAGGTCTAGACGAGGCAGGGTTTGGAGCCTACTGTGGTCCCACAGGCTTGGCTGCTTCTATCCATCTACAAACACACTTCCTTCCCTGTTTTGTATAGTGTCAAGTATTAGCCTTTTAAGGCAAAGTGAAACCTTCCGGATCCACGTTACCCACAGCTTGTGGGAGCCAACTAAGACAGAATATTTCATGCTAACAGACTCGGAACACCTCAACTTTCCCTCACTTGTACTTGGAAATAAGCAAAGGAAGTTGGCAAACAGAGTTTTCTATACACTTAGGGAGACAAGAACAAGGGGGGCCCAGCAGCCCTCTCCAACCACTTTGTGTGGCATTACTATAGCCTTTCCACAATGTTGTTGATGTGATTATTCTAAAATGAAATTTGTGACTGTCATCCCGTTGCTTAAAACCCCACCTTTCTTCACTCTTCACATATGATAAAGGTCAAACTCCCTAACCTGGCATAGAAAATCTGCGATTTACCACTTGCCTAGTTTATTATCCTTATGACAAATCACTGCCCTACTCCAGACTACATTCCAGTCATTTAACCGATAGACACTTGCCCACAGGAGGCAGTGTGTTAATTCTGAGTACAAACTCTGAAGTCAGGCCGCCTGGGCTTAGGGATGCTGCCTTGTGTTAACTCCGGAGGAGCATTCTTCACATTGTGCCTAATATTTATCAAGCACTTAATAAGTACTAGGCATAATTCTCCCTAATGGGTATCTCTCTTAATCCTTAAAAAGCCTTCCACATTGGTACGACTATTAGCTCCACTCGGCAAGTAAGGAAACCAAGGCTCAGAGAAGTTAGGTGAGCCAGACTATTTCATGCAGTTGGTCAATGACAGAACTGGGAATATAAATGTAGGTCAAATTTAATTTCAGAACTCAGGATTTTCACCACTCTGTCTCACTGTTCTTTCCCCCAAACTCATCTTCCTAGACTCTCTTATATTTGGGATTAAGACCCAGCCAGTAAGCCAGCTAAGATAAAACTCTGGGGTCCATTAGAAATGTCCATTCTATGTCAAGTCTCCATATTCAATCAGTTGATAGATTTGATCTTAGTCTCTAAAAGATCTTCTCCTTCCTCCTTAACCTCCTGCCTTGGACTTGTTTTATGGGCCTCTCAATTTCCTCCTGAATTACTGCTGCTCCCTTCTTACTGGACTCTCTGTTTCTAGTCTGAGCCCTTCCATTTAGCCCCTACAGTGTTGCTGAAAGGAGCTGACAAAAGGTCCTGTCTTGTCCCTGCTAAAATTCTGCTGGTGCATCTCCATCACGGCTTCAGTCTCAGCACCCAAAGGCCTCCAAGATCTGGCTCTGACTCTCTCACTTCATATTATACCCAGCCCCCAAGGGTCCCCTGGGGCATTTGGGACCTCTTGTAGTTCTCCATATTGTGCTACTTTATCCCTCTGAGCCTTGATACACATTGCTCCATCTCCCTGGAGCGTTCTTGCCTGCTTCTCCTTTCAGTTAACTCCTATTCATCCTTCAAAACATAGCCTTATGGCTTCAGTTTCATTTCCTCTGGACCACTTTTCCTGATCCCTGTTTTATTCAGCTGCTTCTCCTCTGTGTGGAGCTGCCTAGCCATTTATTATTTGTAACTGATGAGTATCTGTCTCCACTATGCTCTAAACAATTAAAGAGCAGTAATGTTCTATTTGTCTCTTATTGTCAAAACTTGGTCAAATGCCTGCCATGTAGTAGATGCTTAATAAATATTTCTGCATGTTAAATTAACAGACAAGTTTTTTAAGGCATACCTTAGGACAGAGGCAATGTCAATTCTTACTGATATATTTAAATATGATTTATCTTGGGGCGCCTGGGTGGCTCATTCGGTTAAGCGTCCAACTGTGGCTCAGGTCATGATCTCACAGTTTGTAAGTTCGAACCCTGCATCGGGCTCTGTGTTGACAGCTCAGAGCCTGGAGTCTGCTTCAGATTCTGTGTCTCTGTCTGTGGCCCTCGCCCACTTGTGCTCTGTCTCTCTGTCTCTCAAAAACAAATGTAAAAAAATTTTTGTAAATGATTTATCTTCAGATACTCTACAAGGTAAGAATTGTTATTTGATTGGCTCAGAAAATTCATGTCTAGAAAAAAAATTTCTGATTGCATTGCTTAGAATTCAACTGGGTGTCTCATACATGCGATCGTATACATATTTTTGGTTATAATATTCCTGAATCATTTTCCCCAGAGACTCCTAAAATAAAGTTACTAGATCTTTCTGAAAAATAATAGCACATCTGGAATCCTATGAGAGTCTCCATATGGCAGTGGTTCTCAACCCAGTGTGATCTTGCCCACCTTCCCCTCCCCACTCCCAACCAGGGGATGTTTGGTAATGTCTGGAGATGTTTTTGGTTGTCACATCTGGGTGGTTGCTACTGGAATCTAGTAGGTAGCGGCCAGTGATGCTGTTAAACATTCCAAAATGCACAGAAAAGC
The DNA here is from genome assembly GCF_006229205.1 of Suricata suricatta. Taxonomy (NCBI): domain Eukaryota; kingdom Metazoa; phylum Chordata; class Mammalia; order Carnivora; family Herpestidae; genus Suricata; species Suricata suricatta. The sequence goes on along the minus strand of NC_043701.1, from coordinate 81,611,001 downwards.
CCCCAACAAAGGACTTAAGCAGCCCCCCATGCTAAAAATGGTGAGGTAGAGAAATCCTGGTTTATGGTGTATCAGAAACACATGCTCTCTGAAGACGCACGTCGGAAACTGTGATGACCCGGTAACTATCAGACTATACTCTTCCTTCCAGTGGAGCTCTCATGAGGGGTAGTGTTTCTGTGGGTGAGAATGTGACTTTAAGGCCAAGGCCAGAAGGATGAACTCTTTGTGCTTAAGGATGGAGACCTTTGCTCCTTCAGGGCCTCCTTCTGTCCACATCTTCTCCTATAAGTCCCGTGCTCAGCAGAACACCCTGTCCCTCCAGATGTTTCCTAGCTCCTGAGCGCTGCCTCCAGCTGATGGCTTCAGGCTGTAGGAATCATTTCCCCCATCTCGACACATCCAGCTCATGTGAGTTATTGGGGGAGAGAACACCCACATGCTTGCAGGCCTCAGCGTCTTCCTTCCTCAGATCAGTAGGGCTCGAGTCAAGAATTCCCACGGGGCGCCTGGGTGGCTCAGTTGGTTAAGCCTCCGACTTCGGCTCAGGTCAGATCTCACGTTTGTGGGTTCGAGCCCCGCGTCGGGCTCTGTGCTGACAGCCAGCTCAGAGCCTGGAGCCTGCTTCCGGTTCTGTGTCTCCTTCTCTCTCTGCCCCTCCCCCTCTCATGCTCTGTCTCTCTCAGTATCAAAAATAAATAAAAACATTAAAAAAAAAAAAAAGAATTCCCAGACAGGACCTAGAGAGTGGTTGCTTCTGGAGAATGAAGAATTCAGAAATCCTGAGGTGATGAGTAAGCAGCAATAGAAGGTAAACACTTGAACAGAGCATTTATTTGGGAAGGAATGTTGATTTTAAGATCAGCTATGTGATGCAAAGAAATGGAAACGGAGTGAGGGAAGCAGACTGCCCTGAGATCCACTTTCCAAGTACCAGGTTTTGGTTTTGAAATTCCAAGCAGCAAATCCCAACTTCCTCTGACACTTGGAAGTTTTACAAAAAGTTCCAATGAATACTGGCTAATTTCTAGTAGTAATATTCCATGTAATGAGTATTTTAGCCTCATTTCATAGTAAATATTTTACAATAATGTGTTCCTTATATTGCCTCTAACACATCATATCTATCATAATCTTAAAATATTATCATATGAAGCTAAGGAGCAGCAGTAACTCAGAATAAGGGTTACACAAGTCCTTGACTCATTGGACTTTAAACTCCATATATCAAGGACTACAGAACAGATGAAGCAAATATTGATGTAGTGATTTGGCACTACATTGAATGAACTGAATGACTAACTTGATTGTTAAATGTGTTTACTTTAATAGCATCCTGTAGTTCCAATAACCAATCAAGTAAGGAGTCTTACTGCATATCCATTGTGCAAGCTGAGGGAGATAAAGGAGGCCATATATAGCTCCTTCCCTTGGAAAGCTCCGAGTTCAGTCAAAGAAACTAGCATTTAAGCACTTAATACAACATATTTACTCAGCAACACAACATGTATCTTCCACGAAAAGTCTGGTTTGGGCTGAGTGCCCTGAATGTCACAGAGTAACTTTCCTTTGTGCTGAGATACAGTAACACATATTTTTCAAGTCAAATACTGTAATACTTTTCAAATAGTAGCAACCTTTATTAGCTAAAGCATAACTCTTTCCAACCTGGCCAAACAAAATAAGCAAGCACATGACTCTTGCTAACAGTCACCACTTCCAGCTTACTCCCCTCAAATCTCCCAGAGATCAGGAATGTTACATATAAGTGGAGCTACATTTATAGAAAAGACCTCCTGGCAGTAACATCCTTAATATACATTCAAGAGTGAATGAGAAAACTACTGTAGATTAAGTTCTGTCATGCCGATTAATATATTTCTTTTACCCTGAATTGGGCTTTTATTCCTTTCATATACGCTGATCCTATCTGAAATTTTTCTGTGAACTGATTAATGTGTTTCCAAAGGTGAGAATTTTCATATGTCTTTGCTTCTTAAGCAAAATGATGGACCAGTGTCTTACTTTTTAAAAAATTTCTATTCTGTCACAGACTGACCATTTTGTAAAATACAATCCACATGAACGACTGAAAGTCACTGCAATGCTGAATCCCTATAAAAACGTCTAAATGCTTACTCCCACTTTCTTTACCTACTTCATTGTCAGTTGATAACTAATAGTCTGTGGACTGGACCCTCTGGGGAGCACATGTTACACAACACTGACATACCTGATATTCAAAGACATTTAAAAAACATAGTAAAGAAAGTAACCATCCATTAATTTTTAACAGGAAGACAACTGAAACAAAATCAGAATATCCACAATGAAAATATGTTTACATTTTTTAAATGTTTATTTATTTTGGGGAGAGAGAGAGACAGAGAGAGAGAAAGACAGAAGGAAGCAAGCTGTCAGCATAGAGCCGGATGTGGGGCTTGAACCTACGAACTATGAGATCATGACCGGAGCTGAGGTCAGATGCTAACTGACTAAGCCCCCGAAGCACCTCTAAAATGGAAATATGTTTAAATTTTAGCATTCAGCCCTTACTACCTAAACATTTTAAATGCCTGATTGACATAAAGGTGTTCAGTGGCTAAAGAGCAAGAGATATTCTACAAACGCTCTTTATGCCAGCACTGTCCAGTGAACCTTTCTGCGATGTTGGAATTTTCTATCTGTGCTGTCTGCTCAGGAGTCTTGAGCCACATGTGGTTATTGGGCACTTGAAATGAGGTTAGTACAAATTGAGGAACTGGATTCAAAATTTTATTAAATTTTAATTATTTTGAAAGTTAAATAGCCTTCTGTGACTAATGGCTCCTATCTCGGACAATGCAAGTCTAGCTAATGGTGATAGCAAAAGAAATATTTAAAACAACCAATTTTTTAAAAGAGGTGGCATGGAAAATATTAAAAAGTGTAATTGCCTCTTTCTAGATGAATAACAGATTTGAACCCACAGACCCTACCTCCCTCTCCCCCCTCATCGCCGCACCCTCCCCAGCCCTCAAGGTTCTGGCCTGATTACCACCTTGGAGTTCATGATTTTTTTCGGCACCCACAGGGCTGTTGCCAGAGCAGCGGATGACGACTGAAAGCATGTGAACCCCTTTTCTTCATAACAGCTCATGTTAATGAAGTCTCCCCTGTTCTCAAGACAGTCAAAGCCGCCCGGCCCACGTGTTGAACCAAGGTGTTTGTGCCTGCATAGAATTAAGTCACAAGGAAAGCACTTATTTCTGACAGCAGATTTATAATAGGAAAATCTCAGCAGGGACAAAGAGTTGGAGACCCCAGCCACAGGCTTTTCATAAACTTCGCCTTGATTTAGTGACTCACTAGACCAGCAAGGAAGGCACACTGCAGAGGTGATCAGCTTTTCTCCAACCAGCCAGCCTGTTCCATCTTCTTGGCTTCCTCGCGCTGCTAACGTGAATTCAAATCATCTGTGTTTAAAGTTGAACTCTGTGATTGACAGTTCTTTATAGTCTCAGTCCTATCGAAGATTATTCTAGATATCTATCAGTTATTACTACAAGCACAGTATGATATTCAATACCGACAGTGAAAACTGTTGTTGACAGTGTAATGTCTGATCTGTTTTGAAAGTGATTTTAAAATAAAGAACTAACTATGACCAGGTGGTGAAAATCCAAACATGTTTCTTCTTTCTTTTTCTTTTCTTTCCTTTTCCTTTCTTTTTCTTTCATTCTTTCTTTTTTCTTTTCTTTTTTTTCCGATAAAGCCAAGGGGATAGGGGACGAGAAAGTAAAACATGTCCTGCAAAAGGCTGTCCTACTCATATGAAAAGAGACAAAAGTATTTCACTTTGATTTTGCAACATCTATTTCTTTAAAAAAAAAAAAAGGATGTATAAGACTTTGGTGATTTTATTTCTTTTTTTAAGTTTATTCATTTTTGAGAGAGAGAGAGACAGAGAGAGAGCAGGGGAGGGCAGAGTGAGAGGGGTACAGAGGATCTGAAGAAGGCTCTGTGTGGACAATAGACAGCCTGACACGGGGCTCGAACTCATGAACCACGAGATCACAACCTGAGCCAAAGTCAGATCCTTAACCGACGGAGCCACCCAAGCACCCTTCGTTATTTTATTTCTAAAAGATACTAGAGTTACTTGCAAAAACTGCTATTGCCTAAGAGGTTATGAAAACATACTCTACAGTGTGAATATGTGTGGAGGGACCCTCGTTTGTCTTGTCCTCTGTAATATCCTCAGAATTAGAGCAGCTAGGCACATAGTAGTTGAATGAGTATTTGCTGAATGAAGGTATGAACGCATTAAGATACGGACCTAGCATTGTAATTCATTACTGTGCCTGTCTGACCAGTACAATACTGTTTCATGGAGACCGAGTAGTTTCACGGTCTGGCTTTAAGCCAAACTCTGCTGGATAAGCAGACACTGAAGGTCTGATGTGATCAGCCATTTCCTAAGTTCCACTCTGAACTCAACCACACACGTTAGCAAGTCTGTTGATAAAGGTCAAGATGATGAGTAAAAAAAGGACAGAGTAAAAAAAGGACAGAATAAGAACGAGAAAGAGAAAACAAGATCACAAAGCAGAAAATGAAAACATTGAAACATTAGGCTTTCTTTTTATGCTTATTACGTGGCACCTAAAATTTTATATCTCCATTTACACAAAGAGGTTTTTGGCCTGATACAGAAATAACAGAGCATTCACTTCAGAAGAGACTGCAAGGGGGAGGGGTGCATAAAAGCACTGAGTGGGGCCATGCATACCCTTGGGTTCACTGAGGTTTTCCGTGAGAACCTCCAGGTCAGGAAGTAGAAAGAGGTTGCTTTGGTTTTACTAGTAAAGTGGGGATAAAAGGAGTTGGGGGGAGCATCTGGGGCTCCGGGCTTGAATGCATGTCTTCGTCTTGATGAAGCACCTCTTGTTGCTGACTTCCTAGTGGCATTTTCAGGATTCCTGTAATCACTAGTTGTCACTCTCCACCATTAGTGAAAGAAGGGAGTTGCAGAGGGGAGGAAAATACAAGCTAAAAAAAAATCTACCACCTTATGTCAGAAGTGATAAATGCATTAACAGCAATTCGGAACAAATCTGAGAGTCAGAAAGACAAAAAGATGCCATTATAAGGAACAGGAGGTAAGCAGGCAGGCTGGGGCCAAACTGGCCTTAAAAGAGCTAGGACACAGAAAAAGAAGAGAGAAGGGAGAGAAGGAAATGAAAGGAAGAAGAAAAGAAGTCAGGAAACAGTAAGAAAAATCCTTATGCTCTATCATCAGACTTGTTCAGTCGGAGCCGCAGCACACATTTCAGAATCAAGCAGGCGACCCAAAGCATATTACATAAAAAGACCCTTCCCTGTTTGTCAATTTGCCGGGCTTTTTTTTCCATCTGCAAATAATGAAACACAAATGATTCTGAGGGAGATTGAAGGGAATACATTCCAGGAGGCTGTGGAGAACCACAGAGAAACATTTACAGAAAAGACGCGTCAGGGCGGGGTCCTTCCTGACCTCCACTTGGCTGGGAGTCTAGGCTGAAGTCTCCCAGGCAAGAGGCCTGAGGGCGCTCACACACCAGCAGCCCTGGAGAAGGGCAGCTCTTTGCTGCACAGACACCGCAACACGCAGGAAATCTGCTGCGTAGGCGGGCGGCTCTCCCGCTTGAAAAGAGATGGTGATACCGTCCTGTCGCGGAGAGATTTTCTTTCTCATTGTGTGAGCTAGAGGCATTTGCAACATGGGTAAAGCACACGTTTACAGTTGTGCCATAAGAAGAGATATTTTAAACGTAACCTCGAATAAAAAGGTTGTATGGGTTGTATTGTTTAAAACTGTAACAGACAAGAGTGGTAATGAGGGAAAGAAAAAAAAGACCTCCTCAGGTCCTAAGCAAGCTTTCAAAAGCCAAATCCAGAGAAGACTACCCCAAATTGATCCTCGGTTGGACCACCCCTTGTTTTATCTCAACTGTGAAAACTCAGCACCGTTGACTCCCCCCAGAGCACATCCCATCCTTCATAAATACAGCCCATGACTTTCAAGGCCTCAAGAGTTTTGTGAAGAGGAAGGCCAAGGCTATATTAAGGACAAGATGGAGTGAAGTCATGTTTTCTTCGCCACAGATTTGGGGGTGGGTCTGGGGAGGAGAGCTGGAGCCTCATTGAAGAAATACCGAATATGCTGCTTAGTAAAAAAATCAATTTCAATTATATCACAAAACTTCTGGAACTGGTGCTATCTACTGAGCAGAAAATAATGATAATAGTAAAGTGCTATTTATGAAAACTTTAAAAGGTATAATCATTGTCACCAAAATACACCGGTCTATTTTATTCAACCCTGTTCATTCTTAGCTCAACAGATCATTTCATTTTGAAGAGTTACAGGACTAGTCACGGGGAGAGAAAGACAAAAGGAAACAGTGATGCTTTGCAAACAGGTATTGAACTTTTCACACATCCTGATATGGAGGTGATCTGAAACTTAAGTGGGTCATGATTATTCTACACTGGGTTAATTATCATGATCTTCACTGCTGGGTATTTTTATCAGTCTGCTTTTGTTGGTGTTTCTTGGCTGATCTTGGTCCTGACTGTCATTTCTGTTTTATAAGTTAAGTATGGTTGTAGTTCCACTACTTCCAGCTGACCATGGTGTTGCTTCAACATCCGTCCCTTGTCTCTTAGACTGAATGTGACCTCCTGACTCTCTGGTCATGACTCAAACTCTGCTGAGAGAGTCGCAGATGTCAGAACCAGACAATGAAAAAGGAAACTCACGGTTCACCATTCCTTACTAGCAACACAAGCTACTTATTTATATACATGTAAGATTTAACAGCATATATTGAACTCATATATCAATAAGCTTTTTCATTGTTTTTTCTATACTAAAGAATATTTTTGGTCAAAAAGGCAAGAAGAAATAGATGTGGGTGAATCAATGCAAGTCCATTAATGTTCATGGAAAAAGCAAGTAAACAACAAACAAAATCAACCAAACAAACAGTAATAACAACAACAACAAAAAACCCAAAGTGAGCCAAAGGAAAACTTTTAACATGTGCCTTAAAAATGATGAGTAGTGGGGCGCCTGGGTGGCTCAGTTGGTTGTGTCTGACTTTGGCTCAAGTCATGATCTGATGGCTTTGTGGGTCCGAGCCCCATGTCAGTCTCTATGTACTGACTGTGCAGAAGCTGCTTGGGATTCTCTCTCTCTCTCTCTTTCTCTCTCTCCCCTCCCTTACTCATACTCTCTCTGTCTCCCTCAAAATAAATAAATAATTAAAAATTTTTAAATGGTGAGTAGTGACCATTTCATAGTCTAAGGGTGGCAAGTGTTTATCATATGTTCCTAATGCTCTTTTAATAAGAGTCTTTTTAGAAGTATAAAAACCCCACACAGCCCTTACATTTTCTAAGGAACAATTTCACCTATTTCTTTTAATGGATACATTTCTTTATTTAAAAAAAAAAAACAACAAGCCTCCTAGGAGTGTGATAAATATTTGCCAATAGCGGAAAAAAAATTCAAAGTGAACCCATCTAAAAATCAAAGATTTCTAATATACCAGTTAAAGCATTTTGGAGATAAGATTACTAAAAACAAACAAACGAAACCCCAGAACAATGAGAGATGAATTGTCCAAGCAAGCAAATTAGCCCAATGCCTTTATTTAAAATACTTTTTTCTGGTTGTATTGAGAAACAATTGACACACATCAGTGTATGGTACCGCGGGATCTGATTACACCTGCCGCGGTGGTTCACCAGCATCCATCTTCTCGTACAGACACAATAAAATGGAAAGAAACAAAAAAGAAAAAGATTTTCTCCTGTGATGAGAACTCTTAGGACTTATTCTCTTGACAACTTTCCTGTACGTCACACAGCAGTGCTGGCTCTAGTCATCATGTTGTACATCTCCTCCCTATTGCTTATTTCTCTTATAATTGGTCATCTGTGCCTTTTGATCACCTTCCTTCAATTCTCCCTTGCCCACCCTCTGCCTCTGGTAATGACAAGTTTGATCTCTTTTTCTTTAAGTTTGTTTTTTGGGTTTTTTTTTTTTAAGATTCCACATGTAAGTGAGATCATACAGTATTTGTCTTTGTCTTATTTTGCTTTGCATAATGCTTTCAAGATCTGTCCATGCTGCTGCAAATGGTAAAATTTCCTAGGTTTTATGGCTGAGTAATATTCTTTATCCATTCACCCATCAACGGGGTGTCTTGGCTGTTGTAAATAATGCAGCAATGAACATGGGGTGCAGATACCTTTTCAAGTTTGTTTTTTTCCATTTCTTCCAGATATATTCTCAGAAGTGAAGTTATTGAATCATAGGGTAGCTCTATTTATAGTTTTTGATGAGCCTCCACATTATCTTGCATAGTGGTTGTGCCAATTTACAACACCAGCAGTGCAGGGTCTTCTTTCCTCCACATCCACTCTAGCACTTGTTATCTCTCGTCTTCTTGGTGATGGCCATTCCAACAGACAAGGCCATTTATTAATCTTCAGGTCAAAAGGAAAACTAGCAGGTGCACTGTTTTGTGGATTTATAGCCTTCCACTATTGAGGTCCACTTTGGTTATAATGGATGTAGATTGTTTTTAAGGAGGAGGGTATTTAAATCAGCTGAGAAAAATACATCTCCATCTCTTACATGTGCCTGCTAATTACAGTCCCTGGCGGTAGTAAAGAACAAGAACAAAATCCTCTCAAATCCTCACTGGTGAGAGCTCCATGCTGAATGACTTTCATCTCATCATTTAAAGGAAATCCAGCCAGCTACTGCACGGGCCTCATCTACCAGTTCTGACAATCCCTGGGGTTTATTTTTTCCCTTTCCAACAATGTTAAGAATTTTTCTTGCAGGAAAGCAAGTCCTCATTAAAAGCCATCTACTCTGGTTTAAGTTACTGGCCACTGAGAGCCAAACATTCAAATGTGCAATAAATTAGCTCTCTTCAAAGATGGGGTTTCTAGAAAGTGTATGCATCACATTCCACCACCCCTCACTGGCCCTGCCCAGGGCAGTCACAGTGTTCTAAGGATTGGCACACTTGCTTGAGTATAAATGTATAAATCCCAAAGATGACTTATAGGCACATTGTAAGACCAGAACTTGAAATGCATCTTCATTTCTAAGTACATTTTCTAAGTACCCATACTTTCCACACACACTTTTACCTTGACCACAGTCTCTTTTTTGTTCACCTCAATTTGATCTTGGTTCAAACTCAACCTTGTTTACTTCTTCACAAAACCCATACTTTTCCTGACTTTCATACAATCATTGTCTTCCACGCTTGCCTGCAATGGGCCACATACCTGCCCGTGCAGAGTGGGGTTGTGAAGATAGGAGACCTAGGATGTAGGACGTGACTCAGGAGACTTTACAGTCTAAAAGGAAACATCAGACAGATGTAAATGAAATTACATCATCACCCTACAAACCCCACGCCCACACTAGGCATCGGTATAAAGCTAGCAGCCCATCTGCTGTTAAAGAATTGCTACACTGGTTGCTTCTTCGAAGCCCACTTCTCACACAGCTTACCCTCAGCACTCCTCATTTATTCTACATGCTCCAGTTTCCCAAAACCTGTACTTGGGTCAAATTATGCCCCCTTGTTTAGAAATAATAATCATACCTCAAGAACTCGTAAGAACTAGGTGTTGTTAATTCACCTACAAGCCTGCACGAACCTCTCCTCACACTAGATCTGCAGTAAATGTCACGTACATCTCTGGATGCATTTAGTCCAAGGCAGCTACACCAAACCTACTTCCTTTCTGTTCTAACAAATCAAAGGTGTTGACTCCAGACAAAGCCAGTGAACTGTTTAAGTTAATGAAGCCCTTCCCATTTTGCCACTTTTGAATGCTGTTGTTGGACTTCCACAACGCAGCTGGACAATGTGCTGAATGGTAGCAGCACCGGCCCATTCACTGGACCTTCACAAAGCGATGTGTCCTGCTGTATCCATTCTCTGGCAGGTCCAAAGACCCACTTAGATCTTCAGCTTCAGCCTGACTTTCCTGTCACTACCTCAGAGAGTTCAGAGTCTTTGCTTGGGATGCATCTGAAGCAAATGTCATGCACATATGTGTGTGTCAAGTGAGGTTATCCTGTCCTGAAGATCAGTATACTATCAGCTTCAAATGCTCAATGCCCTTGGGAGACTCGAGAATATCTCAGGCACGGAGGATGATCACTCTTTTTTTTTTTTTAAGTCTATTTATTTATTTTGAGAGAGAGAAAGTGTGAGTTGGGGAGAGTCAGAGAGAGAGAGAGAGAGAGAGAGAGAGAATACAGCAGGCGCTGTACTTTTAGCACAGAGCCCAATCTGGGGCCTAAACCCATGAACCATGAGATCATGACCTGAGCCAAAGTTAAAGGCTCAACCGACTGAGTGACCCAGGTGCCTCTTTTCATTCATTTCTGCCTTGATGTTTACCCTCAAATGGAACTCACCTCTTTCTATAACTACTATCCCAAAGAAGCCATATGCAAAGATCTGCTTTTGTAGGAGACTTTATGGAAGGTTTGAAGAAATGGAAAGAATGTACAGTGCAGCAATGCAATCCACTTAGAAATGTTTATTGGTCTTTTCTATTCTTTTTTTTAAATGTTTTTTAAATTTATTTTTGAGAGACAGAGTGACAGCGTGAGCAGGGGAGGGTCAGAGAGAGAGGTAGATACAAAATCTGAAGCAGGCCTCCAGGCTCTGAGCTAGCTGTCAGCATAGAGCCTGATATGGGGCTCAAACTCACAAACCATGAGATTATGACCTGAGCCGAAGCCAGACGTTTAACCACCTGAGCCACCCAGGCGCCCTGGTCTTTTATATTCTTAAAAGCTCCTTGGTCACTCTACCATGATGCTTGAAGAAGTATTTTTCTCCTCCCTTTTCTCTCTTCTCTCTCTCTCTCTCTGACACAAACCCCCACCCTGCTCCTAAATTTCTCCCCCTGTCTTATGCAGAGGATTTCCACTGCCTTAGCTCCTGTGCCTGCCCAAGCTGGAAAAGAAGAAACTAAGGAGTGACAGGGTTCAGAGGTGTGGCAGATGGAGAACCTGCTCCATCACCTTATGGGGATATGAGTTTCCTAGGGATGGAGGGAGCTGGCCTGGAGCTATCCTGAGCATATCCCATTCCCAAACATGCTATCTATAGTAGAGGCCTCAGTAGTAGAGGCTCTGGGGCAGATCAATGGTGGCAGGACCTGGGAAAAACAAGTAAAGCATGAAGCAGTGGTTCATGGATACCTTGAAACTGTAGAACACGGTTGGTTGTCTTACGTTTTCTGTAGCACAGTTCGGTAATGATTTTGGCCCTAGTGTTTAAAAGACACAACACTCTCAAGGAAGAGAGACTATAACGATTTAGACAAGCACATACACCACATGATCAGGTATTTACAATAAAAATGCACTAGGGATTCACAGAGCATTCACTGTGTTCTGCGCTTCTTGCACACTCTATTTCATTTAATGCTCATAAACCATCCTTCACGGTTACTTCGATTGTGAGCCCAGAAGAAACTGCAACTCTGGGAGGATAGTTAACGTGGGCTGTCCCTCCAAGGTACTAGGATTGTTACCTTCAGCAGGACCTCTGCATCAGTTGTGCTTAGACTCATTCCCTCCTGCGATCAGGGCCATCTTTGTTCCTTTCTCCATGCCTGTGTCTAACTTTCACAGAAGAATGAGATCTTTGCTGTCCACTCTGTACAAAAGAACATCCTCCTTCCACCTGGCTCTCTGCCTCTTTTGCTGTGTTCTTTCCTCCTCTCTAGCACATACCACCATCTGACACACTCTGTATCAACTTGTTCAATTATTATTGTATCCCCCCTCCCACCAAGATAAAACTTAGATGAGGCAGGGACTGTGCCTGCCATGTTCACTATACTGTCCTTAGCACTTAGAACAGGGCCTAGCTCAGGGTAGACACTTATTAAATATTTATCAAATGAATTTAATTAATTGATGAATGCATTGTAATTGGCATACCAGAGACTCTTTCTGCTCTACTCTAATTTATTTTCAAACTATATTCCTTACATGCTTGAATATGTAGTAGATTTTGACGGGCAAGAATCACATCTTATAGGGTGCTGATGAAGATTTTATGGAGGAGGTAGGATTTTATAAGCTTTGTTATATTTATCTACATGTTTATTTGGTACTTATATGCTTTCCCAAAACTCTAATTTAAGATGAAACAATCCTAATAGGAATAGCCTTCCATGCCTTAAATATTATTCTATATTTTAATAAACTGGTGTTAAAAAAATCCACCCCACTAATTCTTCACTAAAAAAACAAAACAAACATTTACCCCATTAATCCTCCATAATAAAAAGACAGGTTCATTTCTTTTTTATTAAGTGTCTCTTGGGTTACAAAATACCTGATGTTTAATGTTAAGAAAATGAATAGTGCTAACTTAATGCTTTGAAAACTTGTCCTTTTCCCAAGAGTCTTTTAAAATAAAGAAAAAAACAAGGGTATTCTGAAGTGAATTTATTATAAGAGATAGCTAAATTACATGTGGCTATTTCATACTACTTACTCTAAAGGGTGTACATTTTCTCCTTTATAATCCAGACTCAAGTTGACAACAACTATGAATTTAAATTGAAGGAATAGTTATGAAAAATTAGGACTCTTGAGTACAGATCAAAAAGACTACAAATTTAGTAGAAATACTTTATTTATGGGACTTTATTATTAAACTGATACTGTAATTTACTACAGAATAAAACCTTGCCAGAAACAATAAAACATAGGATAAACATTACTTTTCATTATAAAATTTTGGGGGCAAATAATGCCTCTCCCCCCCACTTCCAAATATAAATAAATTGTTTATTTTACAATGGTTTTTGGAGTGCCTGAAAAGACACTATCATAAATGCATGTGAATAAGATGAAACTTTTATCCACAAGAAACCTGTCTTAAAATATAAATACCTCGGTAGGGTTACCTATTACTAATATTTCTCCTACTATTACTTTTTTATGCTACTGTTACTAGTTCTTGCTACTGTTATGACCCACATCCCATCCCACCATCACTAGCTCCTAAGTTGACAGAAAGCTTTTACTAAGTGATCTCATTATAGCTTTAAAAGAGACCTATGAGATTTCCATACATACCTCACAATTCATATTACACATGAAAAAACTGGGCAGAGAGAACTGTAAGGTTAAAACTTTGGCCAACCTTAAAAAAGTAGCAAAGCCATTATTTGAAGCTGCATCTATTTGAAGCCAAATGGCCTTATACAAAACTAGGATGTCACAATAAAAGTACTCTATATTCCAAAGCAATAAATTGCCATATGTGATTGTTTTGCATTTCCCTTACTATGTTAACCATTCTTCTTACCCCCAGTCTTTATCTTTTCAATATGAAAAGCAATCCTTTACTGTATTAGCTAAAATGCAATGTAGCCAAAAGCAATCAGCTTCTGTCTTTGGGGACTCAGAACTCTATCAAGTTCACTGCCACTATAAATGTTATTATGACTTGAGAAGTAGGTAGTCTATCAGATTAGCCTGCTAAATAAGGTATCAGTGAGCAAAGATACACAACCAATTTGTAATGTGTAAGATTAACCGACCTAGATAAAAAGGCTCTTTGCCCTTCTGGGATTATTTAAATGAGAGAAACATGCCATTGACAGAATGGATGATAAGAAAACATAACAAACTACTAAGGTCTCACCAAGAGGAAATTCAGGAGCATTTTAAGTTATGCACAGTAAAGGAAAAGCTTCAGGCATAAGAAGGAAGAGATACACCTGAGTAATAACAGGTAAAACTCCTTTCATTGGAAGAGATGGGTACAATAAATTACAGTTCATGTGTAACAGTAAATACTATGTACAACCATTAAGATATTATATGATTAACATTTCTAATGTGAAAAGAAAAATATACATTGTATGTGAGTATACACATACATTGTGTTATGTATATATACATGTATGTAATGATGTATATATGTTATAAATATTAGTACATAATATATATTATGACTAGTATACACACACGGCATCAAAATGCTAGCAGTGCTGGGGTAAGATGTATTTATGTCTCCTTGCAAGCATTTCTTTTTTGTTGTTTGTCTTGCTGTATTTTCTATTTATTCAACATTGAAAATGGACTGCTTACAGAAATAAAAAGTAAAATGTAAGAAAATTTTTGTGCATTTTTTGTTTTAATATTGTGCTGAATTATTTGGAATGTTTTAGATATCATGACTCTTCATTCCTAATTACTTCAGCAAGCATTTCATAAAACAAGCACATCCTCCTACTAACCGCAATCCCATTATCATACCAAGAGAATGAATGATGATATCCCAACATGGCTTAATATTTGACCTGTATGCACACAGCTTTACCTGTCCCTCAAATGTCTTTTATAGCTACTTTCTTCTTGAACCAGGACTCAAATAAAGCTCACATACTGAATCTAGTTGTTACGCCTCTTCAGGATCTTTCAACCTAACTGGGCACTATCTCTAATCTCCTATACATAATTTTTTAAAGTTTTTTTTTATAAGTTTATTTATTTTGAGAAACTGAGAGAGCAGATGAGGGGCAGAGGGAGGAAGAGAGAGAATCCTATGCAGGGTCCATGCTGTCAGCATGGAGCCTGATGCAGGGCTGGAACTCATGAACCATGATATCATGACCTGACCCAGAACCAAGAGTTGGACCCTTAACCGACTGAGCCACCCAGGTGCCCCACACACATTTTTTTAAAATGATATTCACTTTTGGTAGATATTCACATTCTTGTAGACTATCTCATATTCTGACTATGTCTGATTATTTCCTCATGGAACTTTTATATTTTTGATTTCTGAAGCTTCTTGTTCTCTGTGTGTTTTTTTCACAGCATATTGTTCTACTTTATGAGTGTAAAATCATCTCTTATTGCTCAAAATATATCAACTATAGCACTCTTTCTTGGGAGAGGGGAAATTTTATTCTGTTCCTTGAAATGTCTTTTTTCTCAAGACTACTTTTTGTTTGTTTTTATCTTTGTTTCATGTACATTTTACAAACACACCTGAAAACCAGTCACAGATGAAAATCACAGATGTGGTTGTCTCTAAATCTGGACAATATCTTAATGTCTACTTTGTGGAGTCTGAACATTCCAGGAACTTATTTTTAAGAACTATTCAGTTTATAGCTATTCTATCTGGGACTCTCACTGATCAAGTCCAGGGAAATAAATCATTGTTAACCACCTAGTGACCACTTCGCCATTAGGTTTCCCAATCATTTCCTTTTCTTTCTTAGCATCTCATCCATGTATATACTTGAATCTTTTTTGGTTCCTTATTTTATACAGCAAACGACCATATTTTATTAATTTTTCAATAACTACTTCCCTGTAATAACTATTTTTATTGTACATATATATCATTTTTGACTTTTATATTTGTTTGCCTATTTAGTAGCCAGAGGAGAGTATAGTGGTAAATTTGAGGCATATGTGGTCACATCTGATTAGCCCCTTTAATGGAGAGGAGGGAATAGATTGTGTTATTGTACACTTCAACTAAGATTCAAAAATTAAACAAAAGCTTTAGTGTTTTTTTTAAATTTTGAAATGCTATATGTAGTTTTAAATTTTAGTTTCATGTATATTTATCTCCTTTTCTTTTTCTTAAGCTAATATTAAAAGGAGTTGCAGGGGTGCCTGGGTGGCTCAGTTGGTTAAGCGTCCAACTTGGTTTCGGCTCAGGTCATGATCTCACAGTTTTGTGGGTTTGAGCCCCACATCGGGCTCAGTGTGGAACTTGTTCGGGATTCTCTCTATCCCACTCTCTCTGCCCCTCCCCCACTCATGCTGTCTCCATCTCTCTCAAAATAAATACATTTTTTTAAAGGGTTTGCATTCTAAAGTAATGGTATGAAACAGCAACCTTGAAATTCAAGGAGAGATAAGGGGAAGTCAAGGTGGGGTTTTAAAAATTTACAAGTAAAATCCACCAAGGTGGATAATATTTTTGATGATACAGCCATTTGACTAGGTGATCTTAAATTTCCTTCCAGTTCTGGGGGGTTCTTCATTCTATGACTTTGGTGTTGTTTTCTGTAACTTTGGTTTTAGTCTATGAATGGTGGTCTTCATTCCCTGTGTACATGAAGCCCAAACAACAACATAATTGTCTTCATGAGAGAGAACTATTTATCAAACCATTTTATTTGTGGATATAGAACTGATTGGTTTTCAATGAGCTGTTTCATTATTTTATATGTTTAGCCACGGTTTTAAATAATGGATGCCTTAAGAGTCTGGCCCCTCGACCTACTAAGAAGAAATTCCTACTTGGATGTTGATTATGGTTTGTTTGCCTTGCCTTTCCTAGCAAGGGCTATAATTTGGGAAACAAAGCTCTTGTCTGTAATTTAATATGTGCCCCTAATACCTAATAATGTACCTTGCAGGAACTCAAGAAATACTTAGTGACCATCTATTAATCTGACAAAAGGTCCAACATTGTTTCATGTCTTCCAGCCATTGAGACCAGCCATAGTTGGTTGTTCTCAGGCTGTTTTCCCTGCCTCCATCTGGTTTCTAGGCTGAGAAATTAAACAGCAGAATTTCCTCTAGCCATTTCTCTCTTTTCTCTGTTCCAAGACTACCAGATGATTATTGCTGGCACTTAAAGATGATTATCAGTGGCAGAAATCTCTTCTATTCTATTGTAAGGAATATGGACTGTGATTGTTTTCTAGGCAAATCTTCCAGCGGCACCAATGGCAACACAAACTGAACTTATGAATTAAAAAATAGGTAGTTCTGAGTATTGTGTTTCATTTTCTGGTACTTCTTTTACTCCTACCAGGCTCACAATAAATCTAGCTAAGAATAATGAAGGAGATCGCTTGTTGGCCTTTTGTCTAAGATCAAGTGAAGAATAATGAAGGAGAAAAGACTATGGGAAGCATAGGAAGAGGAAATTCAAGGCAAGTGTCTCAGCAACACTAAATTTTATGGGAGGTTTAAAAACACGTGTCACACCCTTCTGTGCAATTTCATGTCACCTCCACAAGAGTCTGGATTCAAAAGGTAAGTCTATCATAACCCAAAGTATGAACTGTTTAAAAGGTATTTTCATGCAAATGTAGGTTTTGCCAACCATTGGTGCCACTACTAAAATGCCAAAATTGTTAATTCACACGAGCGGCAATTATTAATTTTGCTTTACTAGAGGCAAAAAGTGCTAAGATGACTCCAGCTAGGGTTGTTTATTTGTAACCCAATGGTACTGTGATGCACTTGAGCAAAAGGCCTAACAGTGTCAGGAAGAAAAACTTCCAAACTGCTTAGGTCATTGATCAGCTTGGACTCTTCTTTGTTGTGATTGCTGAGGCACTTAACATTTTATCAGAAACCTAACTATTCTACTACAAATTTTCATACTTAAACTATATGTTTTTAAAGCTGACAAATACAAATTTTCTTACAAATGATAAAGCTTCTAAACTATGTGCTACTGTAAGTCATACTCCCCCTGAGTTATAAACTCACTGGAACTGAAATCAGTTGCTAGGTTAAGGCATGATTGAAACCTACTACTGTGATCTTAAATAAACCACTTAAATTTTGTGAGGTTTGGTGTCCTCATCTAAAAACTGAAGGGGCTCAATATGCTCACCGTGGAGGTTCCAGAAGCTTGACATTCTATGGTTTAATGTTTCTAACACATAGACTGTAATCTTAATATTTTCTCAGACTACAGTTCAAGTGAGAATAAACTTACAGATGCTCAACCTGACAACACTCCTAATTCCCTCTTATGTCCTTTAGGTAAAATGAGTTTCAATTCTATGCAGACCTTTTCCCAGAGTAGGCACTGACTAGAAATCAGAAGCATTAAATGCCTGTGCTGAGTAATGTGCACTGCCATGTTTTAAGTCCCTGAATAAGTTAGTTAACTCTTCTTTCCTCATATGAGCCATGATCATTATGTAACTTCTCTGCTGTAAAAATGTGCTACTGGGCACCTGGTAACTCAGTCAGTTAACCATCTGACTCTTGATTTTGGCTCAGGTCATGCTCCATGGTTTGTGAGACCGAGCCCCACATGGGGCTCTGTGCTGACAGTGAGGAGCCTATTTGGGATTCTCTCTCCCCCTCTCTCTCTGTGATTTTGCCCCCGCCCATAAACTAAAAAAAAATTTTTTTAATGTGCTACCATATTGAATATGTGATGTTCCAATATTTATAGGGAAAAATAGAGATTTCTGCTGGTTTCTAATGCTGCATTCTTTTTTTTTTAATAGTTTATTGTCAAATTGGTTTCCATATAACACCCAGTGCTCTTCCCCGTAAGTGCCTTCCTCCATTACCACCACCTCTTTTCCCCCTCCAACTCCCCCTTCAACCCTCGGTTCATTTTCAGTATTCAGTAGTCTCTTAGGTTTTGCGTCCCTCTCTCTCCCCAACACTCTTTCCCTCTTCCCCTCCCTGTGGTCCACCATTAGGTTTCTCCTGTTCTCCTGTTAGACCTATGGGTGCAAACATATGGTATCTGTCCTTCTCCGCCTGACTTATTTCGCTTAGCATGACACCCTCAAGGTCCATCCACTTTGCTACAAAAGGCCAGATTTCATTCTTTCTCGTTGCCATGTAGTACTCCATTGTGTATATATACCACATCTTCTTGATCCACTCATCAGGTGAAGGGCATTTAGGCTCTTTCCATGATTTGGCTATTGTAGAAAGTCTGCTATGAACATTGGGGTACATGTGCTCCTATGCATCAGCTCTTCTGTATCCTTTGGGTAAATCCCTAGCAGTGCTATTGCAGGGTCATAGGGGAGTTCTATGGATAGTTTTTTGAGGAACCTCCACACTGTTTTCCAGAGCGGCTGCACCAGTTTACATTCCCAGGCTGCATTCTTTTTAACAGTAAAACCTGAAAATAAGCTACATGTTCACCAATAGAGAATGATAAAATAAATTTAACTTGATCCTACTATGAATAATATGCAACAGCTAATAAACATAGTGAAGTAGAACAGCAAGTCTTGATATGGATGACAGACTATACAGGCATATTGTTAAAAGAAAACAATGTATGGTATAGAATACTATGTACTATATAATACCATTTATATAAAAATAAATTATATACATCACAAACAAAATTACATGTTACTTTAAATATATAAAATTGTAAAGAAAAAATCCAGTACAGGAGTCAACAAACTTTTCCTGTAAAGGGCCAGGTGGTACATGTTTCAGGCCTGGTGGGCCACAGGGTCTCTGTTGTAGCTACGTGACTCAGCTATCACAGTGTGAAAACAGCCTGAAACAACATGTGAACAAATGGGCATGTCTGTGCTCTAATAAAACTTTATTTAAAAAACCAGGTGGTGGACAGCTGGATTGGAACTTGTGCCATAAGTTTGCTAATCTCTGACCTAGAATAATACATAGTAACCTGACTTGAGAGTTGTCTATTAGGAGGAAGCCAGAACTGATGAGGAATAGTTAAGGCCATTTTTCTCTTTACCTGTATGGTTAGATTTTGCTTGTATATCGAGAATGTACTCATGAGTTACTTGTATAATTTAAAACAAATTTAAAAGAATAATAATAATTACAATAATAATTAAAAGTGATTTCACTTGCCACTTAAAGCAGCGATACTCTGATTTGCCAAACTTTTCTAAGATCCTCCCTGTATGCATCCCAAGAAGCAAACTTCCTGCCCTGAAAATACCGGGGCGTTGTTCCCCTCTCAGCTGTCCTGGGCACATCGAAGTATGACAGTCCGGAGCCTGGAGGGCCGAAGGACAAAGAACACTGTTGCAGAATCACACTCTGAAAAGCTCATGGAGCAACCAACCTCTCCAGTAAATGAGGACAAGCTGCCCTGTGTTATGTTTCCTTTTTAAATATTTTTTTTACATCAAAAACACATTGCAGGGGAGTGAAGACTTCATGGGCATCCTACAAAAACAGGCTGCATAATTCTGATATTGAGAGCCAGCCTAGTTTTAATTAACTGCCAGTACGCAGCCACATCCTCAAGCTTCAGATAGCCAATAACAATCTTGTAATTTCTAAATGTGAACGCCACTCAGGTAGAGACCAAATAGTGAGGGTTTCAGCTTACCTCTTAAAATGTAAACATGAAGGATATCCATAGCAACCAGACCTCCCTCCACCTTAGACACCTTCTCAAAAACAGGGGGCCAGGGGGAGGGAAAAGCATTTCTGTGGTGGGTGGCATGTAGACAGTTGCCTATTAAAATGATAACATTGAAATAGAAACAGCCAAACCTTTCATCATTTATTGACAAATGTCTTACAAGACTGCTAGTGAAATCCTTTAAAAACCTTTTCAGACATGTTGGAAATTAAGACATCAGCAGTAAGTGAAATTGACAAGTAATTACAATTAATGCCACCACAATCATTATAAAACACACGTGGCTATACATTTGTATGGCAATAGTTAATAGCAAAACAGAATCCTAGGAACACCACCGTGCCCGAAAGCTATCTGATTTTTACTACTTTAGCGACCGGCCAGACAAAAGCAAAATAAAGAAATCATGCACTGGGAAACTGAAGTGTTCTGATTCTGAAAAACTTTGCCGGCTCTGGATATTGGGAACCCTGAGTCTTTGCTCATTTCCAAGGGTGAGAAGTCAGGGCTTTCCAGCATTCACCAATTTAACCTTTCTATCCAGTCACCATTTCCTTGGAAAGTGTTTCTTTTCTTTTTTCTTTTTTTAATGTTTATTTATTTAGAGAGAGAGAGAGCAAACTGGGTGGGGTGGGGTGCAGAGAAAGAGGAAAAGAGAGAATCTCAAACAGGCTCCACGCTGTCAGCACACAGCCCAACACAGAGCTCAGACTCATGAACTATGAGGTCATGACCTGAGCCAAAATCAGAGCTGGATGCCTAACTCACTGAGCCACCCTGGCACCCCTGGAAAGTGTTTGTTAAAAGCTAGTTGTTAGAATTCAATTCAGTTCACAAATCAGATACTTTCTAGTGTAATAACATCAGCAGTAGAATGGAAAAATAAAGGGTACATTCATGGGGCAGGCTAATGGGCAAAATGGGGATTGGGAGAAACAGGCTTCCATTTATGGAATGAGGAATCATGGGGATAAAAGGTACCACATAGGTAATGCAGTCAATGTTACTGTTATAGTGTTGCATGGTGATAGGTGGTAGTTATACCTGTGGTGAGCACAGTATACTGTATACACTTGTTGAATCACTATGTTGTTCACTGAAAACATCGTGTGTCAACTATACTTCAATTAAAAAAAAATGGCACATCCATACAGAGGAATACTATATAGCCATGAAAATAAATGAACTATACATGAGAGTGAGTTTCTTTCTTTCTTTTTTTTTTTTTTTAAGTAGGTCTTGTGCCCATTGTGGAGCCTGATGTGGGCCCAGAACCCACGACCCTGAGATCCAGACCTGAGCTGGGATCAAGAGTCAGATGCCCAACTGACTGAGCCACGTAGGTGCCCCAAGAATGAATGGATATTGATTATAATGGTAAAAGAAAGATGCCAGACAGGAAAGAATACACACTGTAAGATTACATGTGTAGAAAGTTCAGTGCCAGACTGGATGACAATGTTGGGGAGTGGAGAGCAGTTACCGTGGTGGGAGCGAGGCTGACGGTGCACTTCTGTGATTTTCCCAATAGGCTCCTGATACTTCCAATGCTTGATCTGCAGGCTGCTTGCAGGGGAATGTTCACTTTGTAAAAAAATCAAACTGTGTACTCCCGATTCGAGTACATTTCTGTATGCTTATTCTGCTTTCAAAGAATTTATGAACAATAACAAACAACCCAATACAACAATCATCGAGCAGGAGAGGAGCCATACATATGCTGATCTAGGATAAATATGATAATCTTTATCTTCCAGAAATTTAGAGAAAGTAAGAATGGGGGAGATGAATTTAAAAAGCAAAACTGCATGATTTTAACACAGCACGGGCTATTAAAGAGTTAAATAGAGGCACTACTTGAGCAGTATCTTCTGCCCTCATTGTGGGAGAAGTCTACCGAAGACACTGAGGCACGCCTTGAGTGATGAGTTCAGTAACACAGAGTAAAGGAAAGGGGCATTCCAGGCCTCAGCGCCATGAGAGCTGAGGGCCTGGCAGAATGGAAGAGCAGGATGCATATAGTGTTAGGGAATGAAAATCACCTACCTGGGGATGGGCCTTGACAACTGCAAAGTACTCATCCTCATGTATCTGTTGAGTATGGCACTGTTTTTTAAAGAGTACTTTATCAATATCCAATTGCAAGGTTCTCCCCTTCGAAGTAGTACCTCTAAACACACTTGAATCAACTATGCAACACCAGTAAGTTTGGGGGAGAGAAGCAGAGAGGGAGAAAAGAAAGAAGCCAGGCTGCTAACAAGAACTCTCATGACCAGCACAACAGCAGCAGCAGCAGCTATAACCACCCTTTATGCTTCCTACTTGATATGCATTGTTGTTGTATTTTATCCTTACACCAATTCTAGGAGCTTGGAACTATTATTATGTCCATTTGGTAGATGTCCAAACTGAGGCTTAGTGAAGCCTAAGGCCATATGGTTGGTAAACAGTGGATTCACAGCCAGGACCGTGGGGATCTAATTCTGAGGCTGGCCTGCCCAGCAGTCACACTGAGCTGCACGGGGCCCGCGGGTGTTCGGCATCAGTTCTCTCCTCGCAGCCGGTGCACCAGTGAAAACCCCCCTGGAGGGCAGGCTCAAGCCAGTCACCAATTCACCAAAGTCAGGACTGCAGCTTCTCAGGCCTTAAAACTTCCAAGAGGTGACCAAGTGACCACTCTGGAAATATCAGGACAAGCTAACGGACAATATCCTTCCCACACTCTGCTTCCCCACCCTTCCCAGCCTGAAGGGGAGAGTCGACCTCAGTGTTGCCAATTCTGCTTCCTGGGTGGAACAGCAGAGAGACGCAGAAGAGGTGGCTGTCCATCCCTATTTCAGGCTAAGAGTGGCCTCCAGGAGCTTCTCACCTCCCACTGTTCTCACTCTGAAAGGTTCGTAAATCTTGTAGCACCTGGAAAATGTGCTTCTTGAACAGAGGTGGCTTTAAAAGGTGAGGTATGTGGAATAGCTCAGGTCTGAGCCATACTTACCAAATAGCTGGGGGGTGGGGGTAGATTATCAGGAGACCAGAAATGAAGACTTGGCATCCTTTTGCAGAAGCAACAATTGGACTTGGGGCACAGGGAGGACAGGGAAGTGACTGCAGCGCCATCTGGGAAATAACTTTAATGAAATGTGTGCTATTCTGAGGAAGGAGGCAAAGGGGGCATTCAGATGGAAGGCAGAAAGTTTTGCTTTTTATTTGTCCTGGGTGTTTATCCCACAGTGAAGCAAACGGCTCTGATAGCAAACATGGCTCAGATCATAAATGTGGCCGGCAGGGCACGGCCTCCACCCCGCCCTACCACACAGCCCTCTGCTATTTCAGGCCTTGGGTTCTGTAAAATAGATGCCGCTGCCCTCCATTCTGGGTTGTGTGAAATTATGCGGTGGTTTGGTGAAGTCAACAAATAACTAGAATGAACCACATTTGGGGAAATAAAAAAGTAGCTGGCATCAGTTCTGGTCTTCAAAAGGCATAAAATAAGGACAGCTATCCTCTGTTGCCTCTTATCTGAAAGTTGGATTTTTAAAAACTTTTTACTGGGAAATGATTTCAGATGAATGGATAAGTTGCAAAAATAAAAACAGAACAAAGAATGCCCATATACACTTTACCCAGACTCAGCTATTATTAATATTTTGCCCCATTTACTGTATCAATGTGCTCTCTCTTTCCTCCATCCCTTTGCCATACCCCCCACCCCAGTTCTTTGTGTATTTTCTAATTCCCAGGAGATACTCGCACATGACCACAGGACAGCTATCAACGTCAGTAAATTGAACGTTGATGTATTGCTTTCAACGAATCTATCATTCGTATGCAGTTTTGAAAGTTAGCCCAATAATGTCTTCCAGTCCAGTACAAATGCTACCCCTGCCAGGATCCTGTCCCTCACATTTTTCTCTCCCTTTGTGACACTTGTTTAGCACTTAGGTTTACTTCTCTTGTGACTACTATTAGGTCCTGCCTTGCACTGTATGGCCATTTACCTCCTCTACTAGACTGTAAGTTTCTTAAAGGCAGGGCACATATCTCTTGGATGAGTTGCCAGGTGTATGCATGAGTATGTATATACTCATATTAATGGATATAGATTTAAGTAACTTGTATTAGATGTTTTAAGACTTTCATGATATCATCTTAGAAAATGAATAGCTTTTCCCTCTTAGCCCAGGAAGATTCACTTACTGCACCATAAGAGCCCTGAAGAGGAACCCTTAAACCTACAATAGTTTTTGCTCATGAGGTGAGGTGAGTTTGTTGAAATATGTTTATAAAAATCGCATAGTATTGTCTTATATGATAGATGAGAATATGAGAAGATGAGTTACAATCCAGAAGTACCACCATAAATGAGAGGCCTAGTTTGAACAACACAGTCCATATCTAGCTATGCACTGGGCATTAAATTAAAGACAGTATGGCAAGGGCTGTGTATATTGAAAGTCTCGGGAGGTGAGGGGTGCATCTTCGTGATTATAAAAGACCAAGGGTCAACAGGTAGCTAGTAAGGTAACTATGAGACAGAAAAATTGGTTTAAATCACAGTGTAATTTCTTATGCCTCTCACTTGCATTTTACCCTCACTACAATTTTATGTGCCTTTTATTCATCTAATCACATATAGAAGGGTAAGAAAAACTAGAATGTCCTCAAAAAGAGTTTCAGAAAACCATCCATGAAGGCACAGCTGTTCTGCCTTCTCAAACGGAAGGGACAAGTGGGTTTCTTTCTAAAAACTCTCCCAATCTCCTCACCCAGAGACAACCACCATTAATACTTCGGTATAGTCATTTCGGTCTTCCCTATGCATATGTATGAAACATATTATTTTAACAGGGTCTGATCATATTCACATACATTTTTTGTAAGCTGTTTATTCTGTAATGTTTTTCTTTATGTTTTTACTTAAAACTATATCATAATCTGCCATTTTTAATAGCTACATAGTGTTCCATTGTATGGATGTATCATCATGTATGTAACCAGTCCCCTAGCAATAGACATAGCTATATTTTTTTATTCTGTGATTGGAATATAAAAAAAAGGAGCTACTTTTAGTTTTAATTCTAATTTTCAAAAGGTAGTAAATAAGGACAGGAATCTTCTGTTGCCTCTTATCTGAGAAATGGATTTTTAAAAACCTTTATTGGGAAATGATTTCAAATTGAGAACCAAGAACATCCATATGCCCTTTACCCAGATCCATCTATTGTGAATACTTTAAACAATGCTGCAATAAGAATTCTTGTAGTTTTAGTCAAATCTTTTTTCTCATTCTTAATGACTTCCCTCAGGAATAATTCCTAGAAATCAAATCACTCAGTATGTACAGTTTTAAACCATATGATGAAAAGTATCGCCAAGCTGCCTTTCAGCAATATTGTGACAATTTTAGATGCTGTAGCAATGCCAGAGAGAGCCTCTTCACTGGTTACCTTTGCCAACACTGGGCATTATCTTTGACAATTAATTATATGCAACATGGTTCCTTGTTTAAATGTGGATTTCTTTGATTTAGACATCAGGTGAAGCATTGAATAGCTGAATTGGAAATTCAGTCTCCTTTTGGGAGTTTGGGGCTATAAATATTTAAAAAGATCAAAAGGAAAACTAAGGAAGATAAAGCAAAATTTAAAGCATTATTTTAAATCCAGTAAAATGTAATTCCACTCTACATTACAAAACAGGCAAAAGAAGAAACAAGGAAGGTTTGTTCCAAGTTTAAGCACAATGTCACTTGTGAACACAGCTCTTACTCCACTCCTGTGAAGGATCAGATCATTTTGTAAAGTGCCTGTCAAACTTTGGCTATTTTCTATTTTCTAGAGAGCTGAATGTTAAAAATCAATAGAAATGTTACAGCATTCACGCCGCCTCTACAAGGGTTAGACGGACTCATGCCCACAACTTTCAAAGCCATTTCTGTTTAGAATCTTGGGAAGGAACCTATTCCAAACTTCCAGAATCACAACTGGCAGGCTATAATTTAGAGTTGCATACAGGATAATGTGTATTAGTCCATTACCAAGCTGTAAGTTGACACCAACCTTTGGAATTGCTTTCTCAGAGGAAATGTTGAAGAGCCAATGCCTCAATCATTTCCAACAGGGCTGGGAAAAACATTCAGACAACCCATTAGATCCTTTCATCTCACATTTTGATGATTTTCATCAAAAGGGAGGTGGAAAGGGGGTGATTAGACACAAATTTTCACTCTGGTGAAAATCCAAACATGTATTTTTAAGCTCAAGACATTGATAACATATTGGCAAGTTCTTGTCCCCACTTAAGTGAACATACAGCCACCCAGAATATCCTAATGGTAATGAACATGTTCAGAAAGAGGGGATGGTGAGCAGATACTAAAGCAAATACTGCAATCCAAATTTGACAAGCAAAGGGCATTTTTGTGAATACCAACAGAAGCCCAAGTCACCAAGGATCAGGTTTGAGATTTTCGGTTGCCAAAGTCTCTGCTGAATTGCATTCTCGCTGCGAGATGAGAGGGTTGTTCTCTAGCGATCTATAGGAGTCTGCAGGGGTTAGCCATATCTGGCTAAGGCCACATTAGAGTCAGCCGAGGAGCTCAGGGGGGCCCACTCTGGGGCAGGCTCCCTCCCTGCCCACACAGTCTAGGTCAATTCTGCCACCATTCAGGAGAGGCTGGAAACTCTGGCTTCGGCCACTACAAGCTGACCCCTGTGAGGTACCAGCTTTCCCCGGAAACCAGATCCAAGCTTTGCCTATGAACAAATAGAACCTGATCGAAATCTAAGCTTCCCATCAAAATAAGTGAAAAGAAATTTCCCCACTCTCATCAAAAGCAGAAAAACACTGTCTAGTATCTAGACCAGCCCTGTCCAATGTAAATACAGTGTGAGCCGCATATGTAATTTATAATTTTCTTGTAGCCACATTTAAAAAAGAAAATGAAAAGATTAAATTGATTTTAATGATAAATTCTATTTGACCTAATATGTCCAACATATTATAATTTCAATATGTAACCAATATAAAAGTCATTGAGATAGTTTCCATTTTTTTCCATTCTAAGTCTTCAAAACCCAGCATGTATTTTATATTTACGATGCATGTCAATTTGGACTAGCCACACTTGAAGTGCTCCATAGCCCCATGTGCCTAGTAGCTACCTCTATCAGGAGGAACACAGAGATTAAAAGGTGGATCAGCACTACCAAAACAATATAAGGACAATTCAAGGTGTAAAACACAGAACACTATCTCTTGACCCCTATATACTCCACAAACCCATTCAGTGACCACATGTGCTTTCTAACAAGCTTGATGACACTGCATTCCAGTGAGGAAAACTGTTCTCAATAGTAGCCCCAAAATGCAAAGCCATAAGCCTCGCCTACTTTCCCTTGACAAACAATGCAGCTGTAAAGAGGTGCCCAATGTAAAGAACATATACAATTGTGTCCGGGCCACCGTGGTGCCAATTCCTGAAAGCCATCACGCCAGCATTAAGCTCCTGGAAGGGACTGTCATGCAGGGCTTGAATTTCAAAAATGTATCAGTAAGTACTACTTCATTATAATTTTCCCCTTCACTCAAATGCCATTTGTACGATGAAGTCATATAATTTCCATATGTGTGCATTTTGTTCAAAGCAATTAAAAAATGATGAGCAGGTATTATGAAGAAGTTTAAATTGCTTCCCCATAATGACATACCATTGTTTTAACTGTGTAGAGAACGCCTCAAAATAAGCTATAAAATGTTGCTATCCCACAAAAATGATTCTTCAAGTACAGTCTTCCTCCATATAACACAACCTATAATTTAGCAATAATAATAACACTTTACAAGTGGATGGTCCTTTACTGTTTACAAAGCATGGTTTATACAGTCTCATTAAGCTTCACAAGAAACCATGTGAGCATGGATGGCAAAATACAAGGTCTTTGTCACTGGCTTTCTTCCAACGTTTTACTTCCTTTGAGTACACTGACTATTTACCAGGTCAATGCAGGGGGGTCTCTTCTTCATTTTTATTTTTTTAAATACTATCAATGGATCTTTCAGGTTGCTTGACAAACCACGTCCTAATGGTCATTTAGTTTTCACATTGAATTAAGTCAAAGTCCTACTCAATCCTGGTCAAATAAGTTCTACTAGCCAAAGCAATTCCCTTATAATTCAGTTAATTCTCATTTTTAAAAATGGTAGGCTGAAGTTTTGACCCAAAGACTGATTTAGTCTTTGAATCACTTTATGTGTAGTCCTGCCTGATGTGGGAACAGCCAAGGCTCTGAACAATAAGTTCCTGTTGCCCAACCCCACCAAGAAAAAAAAACATGTGAAAATAAAAGGTCCTTGAAGAAATTAAAACTGGCAAGTCGAAAGATGGACTTCATATTTTAAGAAAAATCTACTATAAGAATAGAGTCAGGAGAAAGGTTTGACAGGAAGAAATAAGAAACTAAAATAGGACTCCTGCAAAATAAGTGTGCTCAAAACCAGATAACTCAATGCTCATTTTCGGGGGGGGGGGCGCGCGGTGAGGGGAAATATATATATATATGTGTATGTGTGTGTGTGTGTGTGTGTGTATACACACATACATACACACACACACATACACATATATATGCATATTTATATATATAATGTATATTTATGTATATGTATATGAAACACATAAATCTACACCTAAAACCCAAGAAGACTGGAGGGAACATGTTTGTGCACGCAATGAACAACAGACCAGTTGGCTGATTGTGTATCTGCTACCTATGTCCCAGCTCACTGCCTGAACACAGCCCCCTCTCCCAACATGGAAACAGGAGGGAATGAGGAGAAGGACCTGACCTTCATGTGTGGCTCTTATTTTCTCTTATTTTAAATGCCACACATGGAGCGCAGTAAGAATGCCAAACTGAGCAAAACCGGTTCTGGTTTCCTAAGTTAAACATCTCCGTATAGCTGGAAGTCCCCTACGCCAGAGCAGATTAGCCAACCCAGCCCTTCCCCAAGGGTTTTGCCTTCTGTGTCTTACAGAAATGTGAAGGTTACTCAGTTTGGTGTAACATTTGAAATACATTTAAAATTTTAAAACATACTGGAGCATGTTTACAAAGGATTTTGAATGGCCAAAAACACCTTTCCATATTAAAAATATTAAAAAAGAAAAACAAAAATCCTGAAGAAAAATTTGATTTGAAGGAAGATTAAAATATAACATAGCAGCTGTTCAATCTTAGGTCATTGAAATTCCAGTTTCATAGTTTTTAATTGCTACTATGAAAAATTCTTTGATTGCACTTGATGAAATTAAGTTTTGCCTTTTTAATGATTAAACATGGGAAAATTCAAGTGTGTTCTAGTTAAGAATTTAAATTATTGTGTGTGTTTAAGAGATGAAGTGAAATCTACTGGGACATTATTTTATCTCAAGGCTAGATACAATACGCAGTAATTGCATACAACACTTGCCGGCTCTCAGTTCTTTCAAAATGACTGAAATATTCCTTCAAAGAATAAGACAGCAAGGATTTACTAGGTTAAAGGAAAGGAAACTGTAGGATCACACTGCTCACAACCATATTGTGACAAGGGTTGTTTCGGAGAAGGAAAATGACATATTCATCGTTACTTGTGTGATAATCCCGGGAGTCACAGGTCAGTCAACACACTCATAAATATGGTGCACATTCAGTTTGCAGGATTTCATTTTGGAAGACGACCAGGGTGTTTGAAGACAAGAGAACAACAGGGAACCCACTGGCTCCTTAAAGACCCCAAATCACACGAAGGTTTTCGATGATGAAGCCCAGACCATGTGTTTCTTGCTGTAGGCAGAGAAATCTGTCCCAGACTACAGCTGAACACTACAATGAAAAAAGTGAACTACAAAGGAAATAATGGGTGTGAAATGCGACCGTTGGGCCACACAAAAGGAAATGTCTCTTTGTCCTACAAATGTATGGCATGTTTGGAGATTTGTAATATTTTTCAACTGTTTGCAGTCATAATAGCATACTATTTATAGATATGAAATAATAAAGCCTCAAAAATGTTGGTGGCTCTATCAATATCCATGATAAATTTTACATCTCCTATGACCAGTTGCAATTTTTGGAATGAATGAAAAATTCATTACTGCATCTCAAAGGAAGATGTTTCACTTTCTTTTAAAAATACTGTATTTTTTAACACAAAAAACACAATGCCATTTCAATAAAGACTATAACAAACGATTTTATGAAGGAAACTATCATATTAGCAGGGATTGTACATACAGATGGAGAGAAACCACTTGATTATTCTTACTTCTAAGCCATCACTGAAAATTATATAATTCTTGACTGAATATTAAAGTGGCCACTCACCACTAAGTAACTCAGTTTCCTTCTTGGTGGGTGCTCATGGTAATCCTAAACACGGGGAGCAAATTTTCTCATACCTTGGATTAATAAACACTTTTCACAAAGTAGAATACTGGGTCTATTTATAAGCAAAGGCAATCATGATATTGATACTCCGCACACAGCACCTTTACCAATTATAAATATATAAAATAGTAAAGCTTGGAGGACACATGTTACCCAATTTAAAGTCATCTCTCAAAAATCAATCGCATGTTAGGACAATAATTACATCGAAATGTAGGGCTAACATAGGATATTAAGGAGTGCCATTTTATTTTATTTATTTTATTTCTTATTTTTAGAGAGAGAGAGCAAGCAGGGAAGGGCCAGAGGGAGAAGAAGAGAAGGAATTTTAAGCAGGCCCCATGCCCAGTGCAGAGCCCAACTGTGAGATCGTGACCTGAACTGAAATCAAGAGTAGGATGCTCAACAGACTGAGCCAACTCGGTGCTCCAAGGACTGCTTAAAACAAAACAAAGCAAAACAAAACAAAACAAAATAAATTTAAATTTTAGAATAGTTTTAGTATTACAGAAAAGTTGCAAAGATAGTACAGAATCTTCTCATATACCCCTCACCCAGTTTCCCCTATCATGAATACTTTATAACACTATGTCATCTGTAACAATTAATGAACTAATCTGATATATTACTATCATCTAAAGTCTTTCCTTTTTTCAGATTTCCTTAGTTGTTACTTGATGTCACTCATCTGTCTGAGGGTCCTATCCAGGGTACCACATTATATTTAGTCATTTTGTCTCCTTAAGCTCCACTAGACTGACAGTTTCTCAAACTTTCTTTGTTTTTGATAACATTGAAAGTTTCGAGAACTACTGGTCTGGTATTTTGTATGATGCTCTGCTACTGGAATTTGTCTGATGTTCTTCTCATGACTGAACTGGGGTTATGGGTTTAAGGAGGGAAAAGAAGTTTAAGAAGTAAAATGTCATTGCCATCATATCATACCAAGCACACATGCCATCAATCTGATTTATCACTGTTGAAGTTAACCTTGATCACCTGGCTGAGGTATTGTCTACCTAATTTCTCCATCATAAAGTTACTCTCTCCACCCTCTTTGCATACTACATTCCATGGCAGGGAGTTACCATGTGTAACCTACATTTAATAAGTAGGGAGTTATACTCCACCCCCTTGAGGATGTAGTATGTACATAAATTCTTTGGGGTTATTTTGTGTAGGAGATTTGTCTATTCTCCCTAATTTATTTAGTTATTCTATTATTTATTTGCATCATTACAGACTCACGCATATGTCTTTTACACTTTGAGTTATAATCCAATACTCAATTTTGAATTATGAATCTGATCCAATTCAAAAATTTGCTATTATTTTATTGTTCAAAATTGTTCCAGCTTTGGCCATTGGGAGCTCTTTCCATTCATTTTTAAATATTACTTTTTAAGAAGAGAACTACATCTTTCTCGTTCTCACTTTATGTTTTTCCTTAAATTATATATGAGAAGAACATGCCAATTTTCATGTTGGTTTTGTACTCTTTTAAATGTCAAACCCAGATTCCTAACTTTTGTACGCAGTGGCCCACAGAAAGAGGTCATCAGCTGAGTTTGTCCCCAATGCAGCAGGCTATCAAATTCTTGCCTGGGGCCCAACTGTGCCTCAGAATTAAGATGATGGGCCAGTCCAGGTTTTCTTGTAAACTCCTGTTTTTCTCTTTTACTTTGTTTTACATATATTCCTATAAAGTTTTGGCTGCGCAAAGAAGCTAATTTCTAAATGTTTATAAATACAAAACTAAACATCACATCTAATTAACTTAAGTTTTTGAAGCTAACCTATATTTGTGAAAATAGAATGGCCGTCATATGACCTTTAGAGCCAAAACTAGCACGCCCGATTTCTAACTAGACAATCCAGAACAAGTTTTTTTCTCACTCTGAAAAAACCCCTATGTCAGTGACATTGTGTCTATAATCAACTTCCATGTCTGGATTTTATTTTACTTCTTTGGAAGAATGTAACTTGTAGAAAACACTTTTTAGCTATTTCATAGAATTAATTACTAATTTATAAGAATGCATGGTCTTATATAAATATATAAAAACTTATAGAAAAACTATAAATTTACCATTGAGAAAAAAATCATCTTGATGTAATTAAATTTTTGCTTCATGAATATCTGTGCGTCGCCTGCACTGTGCAAAAGTAACGTGTCTCTCCCATCTTGTCTTTAGGCAAGGGTAAAAGGGGTTCCTAAAACTGTTGAGCAATACCTTTAAGATCACATAAGATTTAAGTTCTGATACACCACCTATTAAAATGGAGAAGGCATGAATTCAGGGATGTGGAAATCTTTTAAATATTTGTTTAAAGGGAAAAATGGGAGAATGGGGCGATAATAAACAAAAAATGTGTCCCAACAATAGAGAATTTAAAACAAACAACATAAAACAGCTTAGAGAAAAGTCAGCGTCTGTAAATGTCCCCCACAAGGCCTCAGCAAACTTCTCTTCACCTGTAGGAAGCTAGTTCATTCTCTTTCCTAAGGAATTTCTTCAGCCTGACTGCTTAAAGGTGCCAAAAGCAACAAACCAGGACAAAAAAAGCCAACTGCTAAAAGACACACACACACACACACACACACACACACACACACACACACACGCCTTTGCTCAGGCCTTTCTCCTTCCACATTTCCATGACTTCCCCCAGGAACCAGAGCTGGTTTGCCTCTACTAGGAAGAGTGGAGGCGCCTGAGCCTATCATCCTTGGTTAGTAGGTAATAGAAGCGGATGCAGAGAAAGGAAATGGCCACAAGGAAAACTTTGGCCACTACAAACCCACGTTCACAAAATAGCACCAGGGAGTGATCACTAGTGGACACATAAATCTTAGGGCAGAGGGTTTATAATATGGTCTATATGATGTGGCGAGGCATAAAGAAAATCTGCCTGGGAAAATTAAATTAGCTGGATCACTTCTCACTGGTAATCAAATGCAATTAATTCTTCTGTGAAACAGAAAAGTAAGGATTTTTGCCTTTGTTTTTCATTTTCAAAGTAAAGAAAGGGAAACAGAGGCAGAAGGGTCGATGGATCTTCTCAAGGCCACCCAGAGAGCCTCGTGGGCCTCAGCTTCTCTTTAAAATAAAGGTTTACTTTAGATACTCAAACAGACATTTTAAAATGTTGTGCAAATTCAAAACCTCAACCACTGGTCCCATGTTTACAGTTCAGGATTATACAGATTTCCTTTGGTCCTTCGAGGCCTCACCTAAGAGGCTTGATTGATGATCTTCTGCAGCCCCAGGCCAAGGGACAGAATGCTTCACGGAGAACGCAGCCATTAGCTAATGGAAGACATTTTTCATCCCAAGGAAGGACAGACAACTGCAGCCAGCTACAGGGCCAGCCAAAAGTGGCACCTACCAGCTATGAAGGACAGCGAGTGCCCAGTGCCCACATGGAGAAGAAAAACCGCATTAAACAGAGTTCAGATTCACCAAGAACTTATCAGGATGTTTTGGAGCACCTTGACACCACCATAAAAATGAAATGCAGACGTGATTATCATGCCATTTTATACCACAGTGTCTTAAATAACTTGGAAATGTTCCTGGTTGAGTAAAGGGTGGGGGAAATACCTGTATAAGTGGTGGAGGTTCTAGAATTTCTTTGTAGAAAGAGCTTAGGTATAGCATTTTCTTTGGAAGGAGACTAGGGAGAGAGTTGGCTAGAAATTTTTGACTTGAAACTGTGTTTGTACAGCAGTTTATAAAATACTGAGGGGCTGTCAGAAGTTCATCTCAAAGAATGGAGGTCCTGGTACAGATATAAAGGTGCCTCCTCAGACCGGTTCTTAGCATTGCCGCTACATGAAGAGAAACCCCTGCACGACAGGAGAGAATGCTTTCGAGTCTATAAATTCATTCCCACCTCCCACCAACTTCTGTCTACCAAGGCGTCTGACGTCCCCTCCCCAGTCCACACCCCGGATAGCCAAGGTTGCACATATATTTTCTTGTCATTGTACCAGGTCAGGGGATAACTGGCAGGGCTAGTTGGAAAGGGAATGTGTAAACAAGTTTTTATTTTCCCCTTCTTTTGGCTCTCCATGAATAGAACTTTCATATAAGGACCTCAAGCTGATGGAAAAATTAGATAATCACACCCGGTTGCCCTGAACTCATCCTTACAGTGGGTCAGCTAAGGGCTCTGCAGATGTGTGAAGCAAAACTAATTGCCCAGTTTTATTGATGTCTTTGGGGAGATGAGATGGCAAAAGACAAAAAGAAATAATTTTGAAAAATTTAAGACAGTGTTCTCATTCTGATTGCTTTGACTGAACAAAAATAATTTCCTTGTATGTTTTTAAAAGTGCTGAAATAAGGCAGTAAGTAGTTTTCTAAAAAGTAAACCAGCAGCGCCCTCTACTGGCTGTTTTTCTGCAGTTGTTCGCGATCTAAAACAGGGCAAAGTAGCAAAGCTGAGTTGAAGAGACACAGAACGTCCAAGGGGAGAGACTGTATGCCATGGAAAATTATTGATATTCACATACTAAAGGTTAGCTGTGAAATCTTAGTCATTTATAAATGTTAAGATAAGTACTGTAAGACATAACTAGGCCCTTATAATAGAAAATACATAAAGAAAATGGAGAACAACGTATTTTTAATAGAATACAAATGTCTACTGATTTTACCACTGTTTTTATAAATAAACATATTCAAATATTAAACAAAATTTTCCCCTTTAGAGGAAACTGTACAAATAAACACATAGTGATATTTCTGAAATTCACATAATTTAAGCCAGTTTTTCCACTTTTATCCAAGTTCTGCTTACATACTCCAGTTTCAAATTTAAGGCAAGGAAAAGCTCGCCAATCAAAGGCTTTTATTGGCAATGGAAAATAAAGTCCCAAAGCCCACAGCTAACTGGCTTTATATGGGAAATATTTGATTTTGAGAAATGTTTTTATACTTGAGAAAGATAATTTTTAGTTAGAAACATTTCCATCTGTGGCTAGTTTCTTTTAAATAAATATTTTGAATACAGGGACCGGTATGACTTCTAAATGTTCTTTGTTGGGCAGGTCAGACACAATGTTCTAGCAGTGAGCAGATACTCCCAGAGACAAATCAGTGCTCAAGGCTGGGTGAGCCCACAGATTCTCAGAGGAGCGATAACTGGTTATTTACCCGAAGGCAGATCACCCTCCTCTTATTTTGGGGAGTTCGCCTCTGTCTTCTGCTGTTGGACGCATACTACTGAAGGGACTACCAAACGCGGTTTCAGTCTCTGTGCCTGTGAGCTGGAATGGGAGACTCTTATTTTTTTTTTTTTGGCATGTCCTGACTTAAACAGAAGAAATATTCTAACCTAATTGAAAAACAGAGAAGTAAAATACTCTGACTTTGTTCATGTATGGATTTACATTATATAAGTGTATACAGCCCTCTAAAGTGAAAAGGAAAATTTTCTGATTTCATTGACAGAGGAATTCTAACCTCTAAATTTACGGAGTTATTTGACTGCAATTTGCCAGCGTCTGGTAGGCAGTAGGCACTCAGGAGAATTACCTGAGTGTTTTGGAAGCTTCTCACACAGGTCAACTTGTGTAAGCTTTACGGTCATAGGGGAATAAGAGGATAATTTGGTCCTTTGTACTCCATCAGGATGTGGCTCCTCTTAGTAGGCAATAAATTATTTCAAAAATTAGCTTTTTCAGAAGTGTGCAGAAATACAACCAAATACTCATTAATGATTTGGGCTCATAAAATGCAAATTAAATAGGAAAATAGAAGCTTCAGAGATCTACCTAGGTTTGAATCCCAGCACGTCATCTCTTTACAGCTGTGTGACTTTGTACATGTCAGTGAAACCTTCTGATCCTCTGGATCTCCACATGCTCTGCAGAGTGTGTTGGAGATGATGTTGTAAGGTTTCTGGCACATACATGTTTCATGAATGATAGCTTTTACTATATTTATTATTGTTGTGTGTGGTCGTCCTGGCTGTCTTTGTGACTATACAAAATCTTATGGCTTCTGAATTCGGAAGAGGTTAATTATCTAATGTGGATGGAAATGACAAAACATGAGACAGTCATTCACTTGTCTCATTGAAGCTATAACTGAACTCATTCATGTCAGGGTCAAATGATGTATCTTGAAGAGTGTAGAGTAGAAAATAAAATGCTGGAGGACTGAATCAAAAGAGTCACATTTTGATTAAAAGGAAAACATGTGAGTCACTTTAAAAGAAGTGTACAGCCAATTTTATTGGCTCACTTTCCCTTTAGGACACGATCACCAGACTCTGGCTGCCCAAGCAAGACCACGGCAGTTGAAGGCTGCAAGATCATGTGCCACAGGCGGGCGCAGCTGGTACCCATAGGAGAGAATACAGAGCAGACTTTATAAGAAATTTAAGGAAAACATGAATTAATGCAAATGCCAATTCCTCACAGGGAGATTTCATTCTCAAATTGCATACCAGTGAAGCCACTAATAAATTATTAGGTATCTTCATATTGAAGTGCTTGTCCAACATTAACTAATTTGACCATATGATATTTTCAAAGGGATAATTATCATTCTCATCTTGCAGATGGGGAAATAAAGCAGGATGATCATCACATTTAAAAAGGAACATTATTTCATATTATGACTAATACCATATTCGGTTGCCAATTATATTAAAGGGTGAAAATATTCTGTCTGCATACAAAAGTGACATGACTGACCCAGTATAGGCATGGCGTGTGTTCTGAGTTTTCTTTTTTAATTATTTTTTCCCTCACTTAATCCGCAACCCACAAAAAGGACTTCAAGTGGCTTATAAAAAGAACCAAAATACAAAAGGATAAAATAAATAACCAAGGAAGTTCTGATGAAGAGAAATAATAAAGCTGTAGACAAGAACAGCAGCCCCATCATATCCAGCTGCTGGAAGTGGCTCAAAGCTTCCTGGTGGACTAAGGAAAGGAAAACATGACTCATGGCAGACGTAAGATAAAATGTGCTTTGATGTGTGTGTGTGTGTGTGTGTGTGTGTGTGTGTGTGTGTGTGTGTGTTTTCAGGAGTGACAGGTCAGCTGCTTCTGTTGGGCCTCTTGCCTGGTGTTTCCTGTAACCTATCAACCCAGTGCCTACCTAAGGTAATATACACTGTTTTGGCCATGAAATAGGTCAAAGCTCAAATGCTGGCAAGTGGATCAAATGTACAATTCTGTCCAAGTGCAGAGCTTCTCGACTCTTTACTCTTTCTTGACTTACGGGTTAGAGTGTGTTGCGAGCTCCCGAACTCCTCAGCCCAGCATGAGGATGAGGGTATCTCCTCCATTTACCCCAGTGTGCCACATAAATATTGTCTTCTTGAGGTAAGAAATATCAGGAAGCAGATTTCTACACAACTAATGGACTAATAAACCATAGCTTTGTTAGTGACTAGCCTCAAAATCAAGCTCATAATCCAAAAGACTGGCAAGGAGACCATTTTCTTAATTCTCTGTGTCATCCACGCTTGGCATCCTCTGTGAAGCCCTTTCCTTTGCTTGAATTCCCTTCCTTTCAGGTTCTCACATCATGACCACCTTACCTGGAGGCAAGGGTCAGCTTTTGGAATAAGGGTCAAGGTTCAAACTCATTTCGAGAGAACTCATACCTAATATCCATCTATGAACCTGAAGATACAACTATATTAACGTCTTTTTTCCCACCCAGTGTAGAGCCATGAACTGGGCTCTGGCTCCTAAGTAAAGGTTCACATCAGGAAAAGAACACTAGCTTGCCTTAAGTAAACAAAACAAAGGAAAAAGCCTACATAAAAATATTAATAGACTATCTTTGCCAATGGAGGTAGAGTGTGAACCAAGGGAATTTCATCAGTTTTCTTTTCCACCAACTTGCAAAAGTCAATTCTCATTTTGGGAGCATGGGGGAGTAGCGATTTCCAAGGATGCATAAAACCAACCGATTTCCACAATGCTAACACTAGGAAGTTCAACTTAGTCTGCACCCCACAGATCTCCTGCCCTTAGGATGATCCTCCCACTGTTTGGAAGCTGATCCAAGGGCAGAGGAAGGACAACAGCTGTGGGATGTTTGCCCTGACTGGGGCTAGTGCTAATGAAAGTCTAACAGACACAGGCCGCACCCCCTCCTCCTGCTTCCCCCTGGGCCAAAGAGAGGGGCAAGGCCGCATCCCTCGTTCCTTCTCCACTTCCACGGGGCTGTCTGAGGGGTATTCCTCAGGTAGCTGACTCTGCACAGGATCAGACTCTTCAGTAACAGGACTGGTCTCATCATTGATTATGCATCCTTTACAGCATTGCAAATCAAGGGGTGGGAAGACGTGCTGTCTAATCTGAGCCATGTCAGCCGTGTGCCTTGAACAAGAAGGACTCAATGTCACCTGTAGGAAAATGTCCTCATGCTGTGAACTACAGAACAAACCAAAGTAACCCTTTCACTCCTAAACTGTTTTTCCTCTCCTTTCTCAGCATCAGTGATTAGCACTAAATGATTAGCACTAAATGAGAAGTCTTAAAAATAGATTGAGTCAGGTTACACGTTCACAGATTTGGATGCTTGGGATTCATCCTAGAAATGAGGAGTAACCTTTAGAAACTCTGAACTTTTCATACAGATCATTTATAACTAATTGCAGAGGCCTTGAAATATTAGCCACGTGTGTGTGAGTGAGTGTGTGTGTGTGTGTGTGTGTGTGTGTGTGTGTGTACCTTAGCCATAAATATATTTCTAAGTTCTCTGAATGATAGTATAGCTGCCTGTAGGGTAGTGCTTCTCAAGATGAAGTCCCCAGACCAGGTCCCCAGATCAGGGGGAACTTACTACAAATGTACACTCTCACCCTCAGGCCTCACCCAGACCTGCTGGGTAGGCAAGTGAAAAGGGTGAAGAGGGGTCTGCAATCTGGTTCTAGCAAAGGCAGTTCTGATGCTTGCTCACGTTTGAGAACCACTGCTTCCTAGTGTTCTTTTCTATTTCCCTCGCTGGTTCAACCATTTTTCTAAATTTAAGTTTGGGCCTCTCTGACCTTCACGAGCCCTTTTTCCATGAGTCAGACTGCTCTGGGGAGTAGCGCTTGGTTTTGTTCCTCCCATCCTTGCTTCCCCTCTTCTCATTTCCAGTTGGCCATCCTTGTCACGTGCAGGAATCGTCCAAGTCCACACAAGCAGTACCTCCATCCTGCCTCTCTGGAGACCCCACACTGGCTCCACTCCATCCATCTGCCTTATTTTCAGGCTCCAGATGCTTCTCTCTCCTTGACCTGATTTCTCTTTGCCAACATGAATTAACTCCTGGCTTCACATCACGTTGCTTTGGTCACTGACAAGTTCAAACCTCCAAATTTGTGAGTTTCCCCTGGCCTCAGGACCCCTGCCCTATCCCAATATTTGGCAATTGTGGGATTGGCCAGTCTTGCTTGTTTGCTTTTTGTCCTGTGTTTGGCACCCATAATTCTAGCTGTTAGCTGAGTTCTAGCTGCACCCACACTTGGGTGAGATCACCTGTCCAGAACTCTTCCAAGCCAACCCCCTGAGAGTCATGGCCCCAAAGCAGAGTGCTAGCCAGCCCTTCTCATGTCCATTTTTAAAAGATTATATATCTTTCATTTTCACCACCGTCCAAAGGAATAATGATCACAACAAATGTAGTGATGATGAAGATGATGATGGCCAATACCATGACAGCAATTGTTTATTCCAGGCCAGTCATGTGCAGCAGTAGGTTACATGCATTATCTTATTTCGTTTTCAAAACAACCCTGTGATAAGGTGCTGTTATTAACTTTATTTTACAGCAGAGAAATCTGGGTGCCTATCCATGGGCATGTAACTAACCAGTGGTAGAGTTAGGACCTGTACTCAGTGGTTGTAATACTAGTATTGATCCCTAAACTTCCAAATGCCTTGAAAAGGCATCCAAACTCCAATACATCCTGATTTCCCACTATTCTTTTATGGGGTCACTCTATTTGCTCCAGCACCCTGGCTTCCAGATCCTTGCTAATATCAGACCCTCTGCTTGGGAGTCCCTTCTCTTTCCTTGAACCTCTGTCTGTTTTCATCCATGCCTCAGAGACCAGCTCGAGTTTTGCTATCTCCACAGATAAATTCTCACCTTGTGTGAATCATACATGTGTGGATGAAGGGCTAGGGCTGTCCGCTACTATAATAAGAAATACAAAATATATGGCACCTGGGCCCTAAAGGCCTGAATGCAATTTAATCTGGATGAAAATGAGAATAGTGGGAGAAATCAATAGTGGGAGAGTAGAAACCAATTTAGGAAGTCATGTATTTCAGGTATGATGCTACAATGGCTAGAGTTAGAATTTTAGCTCTAAGAAGTGAAAAGAAAGGGGCAGGAACCAAAAAAGTGTAAAGAAAGAATTCACATGCCTTAGGATAGACTAAGTATGGAATGGAAATGGAAGGAGAGAGAAGAATTCTGTAATGAGTCCTCCTTTTTGATAGGTCAAAGTAAGGAATGAAGTTTTCAAATCTATAGCATCCCTACTGGAATGACAGTGTACG
The DNA here is from genome assembly GCF_006229205.1 of Suricata suricatta. Lineage (NCBI taxonomy): Eukaryota > Metazoa > Chordata > Mammalia > Carnivora > Herpestidae > Suricata > Suricata suricatta. Next base: position 81,569,836 of record NC_043701.1, on the reverse strand, counting down.
GAAAGGCAAGGAAAAGAGACCAGAAATGTCTCATAGCAACCCAACAGCACAGGGCTAGCCCTGCAAGCAGTCTCCTGAACTGATTCCACTTCCAAAGTGCTCTGGACACCACAAGTGCAACCTAAATCTGCTCATTTGTGAAAGAGTCACAGGAACACTTAGATACAAATTTTATTTAATGGGACTACTTCAGTGAGATAATCTGTGATTTTATCTGTCATGGCTATATAGTAACACTGATCTCTCTTCTCTACCCATCTGTGCTTTCCATCCTCAATTAATCATTTAATTAATTAATATACTGACACTCTCTGTGAAAAGCACAGAGAAATGAAGAACTGAGTGTTTATTAAATGCAGAAGGACATTGGTTAACAAAAGTGAAAGTATTCCTAGAGTAGACAGAATAATAGCACCCCAAAGATGTCCATGTTCTAATCCTTGAATGTATGAATATGTTATGTTATATGACACAAGGGAAATGAAGTTGCAACTGGAATTAAGGTTGCTAATTAGCTAATTTAAGATATAGACAGTAGCCTCGATTACCAAATGGGTCCAATGTAATCAAAGGAGGGATCCTTTAAATATGGAAGAGACAGTGTTTGAGTGAAGTGATAGGAGAAAGACTTGACTGGCCATTTCTGCCTTTGAAGATGGAAGAGAGCCACAAGCAAAGAAATGTGGTGCTTAACAACAGAAGGTGGATTCTTTCCTAGAGGCAGCAGAAACAATGCAATCCCTACCAACACCCTGAGTTTAGTTTAAGGAGGCTCAACCTGAGCTTTTGACCTCCCGAATGGTAAGATAATACACTTTTGTTGTTTTAAGCCACTCAAGTTGTATCATAACAGCTCCTCATGGAACTAGTAATCTCTTGGGGATGCAGTAGGGCATGAGGAGAGGCAGGAAACTAGTAAATCAAAACAAAAACGTGATTAGAAGCCACGGCAACCATGTGAACAGATCCAGATGGTGTGAGAGGCCTTTCCAATACCACCACGCCAGGGCACAGGTACTTTCTGGGTGCGGGGGAGGGGGTCAGATAAGGTGCAGGTAAGCAAAGGGAGACTTAAGATTCAGACAAGTCAAAGGTCTGGAAAGTCAAGGAATCCAGGTAGAAGCAGTGCTCAGATTGGAGTCCTTGGTTGGCCAATGCAAAAGCACATGTCCAGAAGCCAAGAGGTGATTCAGGATACAAGAGCATGATCAGGGCTCTGGAGCCCTGACAGGAAGGGGTCTGGATTCCAGGAGCCTGAAAGGAGCAGGATGATGGTACTTGGAGCTCATCTCACAGACAGTATCTTGGGCTTTTTGTGCCCACAGAGACTGATTGTGATGTGTAGATAGCCTGGAGCTGTGTTTGCACCGAGAACGAACTGCACCGGGTGGAGGATAAGTCAGCTCTACCTTAGGATGGGGATACAAGAGAATACCTGGGATTACAGGTAAGGTTTTAAGATACTTACTTAATTAATTTGGAAAATGAGCTACATTTGGGAATGAAGACAATGAAGTTAACAGAAGTTGAACGATATGGTAAGGCTGAGAAGGCATGAAAACATAAGTGGTTCAATGCCTGAGGAAAAGGATACTTGATGAAATACTGTCCAAGATTCAGGGTTTTATCAGCTGAACCAGTAAGCAGCTGCAGTGCTGGTTTCCCTACCCATGGAAAGTGAGTGAGTAGTTGTGGTCATGTATGGATTCAGCGAGGCTCTTCCTCTGCTAAGGACCATTAGGAGAGGCTCAGAGAAACAGTGCAATGGGCCTCCATTTTGGGAAATCACAATATGCCTCACTAGGAGGGGAGGGAAACTAGCGCATCAGCAAACATTTATCCAACACTATTGTGGCAGACGGCAGGCAGTGTTTCGGCAGAGGCCCGAGTTCATGCGGATTACAGGTGAATAACATGATCAGGAATATACTCGTAGGTTATGACAAATGCTATACAAAAATAGGGTGATGTGTCTAAAAGTAGGTGGTAGTGGGTAGAGAGGGAGTGGGTGCACTGTTGGGACAGGAGGATATGACTAAGGAGTTTGTCTGTGGACTGAGAGCCCCCAGGACTGTCCTGAGAGCTGCAGAAAGGGTGGGGTGGGTTTCGAGAAGCAGAGCAATGGCTGTAAGTCGGAAAAGGACTCGATGCATCCAGAAGGAGCAGAGAAGAAACCAGTGATGAATAAGGATGGAAAGCGAGTCTCAGATCAGGTAATGTGGCCTTGAAAGATATGGTAAAGAGTTTAGATTTGATTTCAAGGGCAACTAGAAGCCACGCAAGGGTTTCAGGTAAAAGAATGTGGTTTAGTTGTACTTCATAAAAATCTCTCCAGGATCACCTCTTCCTTCTTCTGCCAGTTCCTGGTCTTTTTCCTTCCTCTCATTGATGCTTCAGGATCCAGATTCTTTTACATTCTGGGAGAGCAGAGGGGTATGAGCAGGTCAGTGTTGTCCATGCTGTGTCCCTGGCTCCAGCACAAGGAAGGCATGCAGAAGATGCTCAATAAACATGTGTTCAATGAATAAGCGAAAAATGAATCTGAACCTATCTTTGTCTTACATGTAATCTGCAATAACAAGGTTTATACAGCCAAGGATGTGGTTAGAAAAAAGTCCTCATTTCTGCTAGAAAATACAACGTGGATATTTTTAGTGCTCAACTTTCTTCCCAGTTCTTCCAGAGTTTGCAGCTGGGCTCACTTTGCTGTTTCATTACTAGACTCCTCTTCTCCTCCCCATGAACTTTTGTCTTGCCATTCTTTCCCTTTCGTTCAGAATGGCTTTCAACCCATCTGTCTTCATTATCTAATCATTCTTGTCCATCCTCCCTTCTCTTTCTGTTCCAGTAACAGCCCCAGCCCAGATACTGTCTGAAGAGCAATTCTCAGCTCTTTAGTTTTCCCCCTTACAGTCCCATAGACCTTCTCTCAACGTCTATTCCCTGTCTTGTAATGGAGTTTATGTCTTTTCCTGAAAGCAGTCTTTTGCTTTTTTTGTGTTTTTGTTTTGTTTTGTTTTTAGAGGTCTATATCACAGTCAACAAGGTACATTTACTACTGACTCTTGATAGAGCAGAAAACTCTATCAAGCACTTTCTACTGGGAGTGCCCTGTAGAAAGCCCTGCTTACTATGTATTTAAGGTTGTCAGACACCAGGGAGAATCACATCCAGGAATCCTAGATTCCTGGGCTGCATATGAGTCCTCGAGGGCTGTGGATGGCCTTCTGCATCTGAGGAATGGAAGAAAATCCTTTACACATACCCCTCTCTGCCAAAAAGAGGCCAGACTTCTAGGCTAAACTCTACAGATAAGCTAGAAAACTGCCAGTGTTGAAGGGTTCAACCGGTAATATTTAACCACTTGGTGTATTACTTCCTCTTGAAGGAACACCATGAGTCATTGCTTTCTGAAACAAAAGGCTGTATAATTTCCCCCAAAACTTTTTAAATGATCTCATTAATAATGCCTACCAATGTTTTAAAAATATTAGAGATTTAAAGAGTATAATATATAGATACTAAATTTATTTATAGATTCAGGTGCTGCTATTCAGGTGCTAAATGCTTGCTTTTAGACTGAAATGTAGAAAAAATAACTCACTTGCTAAACTAGAGTTATCCATGATATAGTTCCATAAACAAATATTTTTATGGTTTCATTAAACCATATACAAAAGTGTATATGTTTATATTAAACTTCAGATGTATGATCAGAAACACCATCTCCCTACATGATTGCTTTAATAAAGTGAAAGAATATTTTATGATTTTCTTCTTTAGACAAGATATTCATAGACTGCTTAACTGAATTTGCAAACACCAATTTTAAGAGACTTTTATTTTTAAATAATCTCTGCATCCAAGATGGGACTTGAACTCATGGCCCTGAGATCAAGAGTCACATGCTCTCCTGACTGAACCAGCCAGGTGCCCTTGTATTTATTAAGATATAAATTAAAGAAAGCAAAACATACTCTCCAATTATATATACATATATATGTAATGTAATATTTATGTAATATATCCTATAGATTACATTTGGTTGATTTTTTTACTTGCATATTTTTAAAAGCCTTTCATTTCATTTATTTCTTACCCCTCATATTTAGCATATTTTGTTTTTAAAAAAGTCAATTTGCCTATGATTTTCTAACCTTACACCTGATAATTCTGTTAAACAATATTTACTGAGTGCTAAGTATATAAAACACTTTCTGGGACATGGAATGTTGAATAAGACACATTTTCCCTCATGTGGCTTGCATTCTGCTTAAGAATTCATGGAACAAGGACCAAACGGACTGACCAGTACAAAGTGCAAGTTGGAGAATGAAGACTTGTACCAGGGGAGGGCTACAAAATCTTTGTGAGGAGATGGGTCTTGGGCTTTGAGCCATAGAATAGGTGAGGTTGAAATAATTAAACAATAGAAGGAAAAGCATTTGAAGGGCAGGGAACAATATGACCACAGGGACAGGGACAGGTATGTTGACCTTAGTGAAGAGATCAGACTAGCCAGAGCCAAGGGCTCACATGGGGAGCGTAAGGAGAGGTTAGGCATGTAAATTGTAGAAGATTTTAAGTGCTAGCCTACTCCCCTGGAAGACAGAAGTCCTAGTGTTTCTTCCTAAAATGCATGGAGTCACTCCGGGAATTATATGATGGCAGAAGTACTCATTTCATGACCTTAACTCATTTTCTGGTACTTAACGTACTTAAACTCATGAGAATAATGCCCCTTACAGCACTAAAACATGGGGCAAGAATATGTGCTTGCATCCAAATATTTTTCACTGTTTGTGCATTACCTGAGAAGAATGGGACAAGAAAAAGCAAGTAGCTCAGAGATCAACGGCCCTGTCTCCGAGCTGCAGATTTCAAAGGAGATGCTCTGCAAGCAGATCTCAGTAAGGAAGCTAGGAATTGCAGCTGCTTGGAGAGCTTAAGTGATTTAGCTTAATTCCTCTGTAAACTGTATTTTAAATGACTATGAAACCACATTTCTGTGACTGGTATTGTTTAAAGGGATGGAAGCCCAGCTAAAATGCTTTGGTTTTCTTTCATAAATACCCAGGTTTATTCCACTAAGGTTTATTCTCCCCCACCTCCTGAGTAGTCTCTGAGAGTCAGCTCCTTGCAAGTCATGAAATGACTTGGGCTGCCCACTGTGCGTCATGAGGGCTGTGTTTGGCACATGTGACTTATTTTCTTGAAGGTCTAGTGGACTGTGCTCTTTCAGGTTCCTTGATAGGGTGGCTTTCTATAAATAGAAGAGGCAAGAGCAAACTCACTTTACTCTGACTTCCACAAAGATAAATGTTACCCTGCCTCCCAAAATTTAAGCATTAAACTTAAAAATCTGTTTCTAATAGCAATGCTAATTCTTGATTTCATACTGAAGAAGAAAGCCCATTCTAGGAATGAGAGGAAATAGAAAATAAATCCTTCACCACAATCAGGGACTTTTTGTGAGCACACAATAGAAAACCTCTAAAGGCAGAGTTCTTTTTTCTTTTATAGATTATTGTCAAGTTGGTTTCCATACAACACCCAGTGCTCATCCCAACAAGTGCCCTCCTTCATGCCCATCACCCCTTTTCCCCTCTTCTCCACCTCCATAAACTCTCAGTTTGTTCTCAGTATTTAAGAGTCTCTTATGGTTTGTCTCTCTCCCTCTCCTTAACTATTTTTCCCCTTCCTCTCCCCCATGGTACTCTGTTAAGTTTCTCCTGTTCGACATATGAGTGAAAACATATGGTATCTGTCCTTCTCTGCCTGACTTATTTCACTTAGCATAATACCCTTGAGTTCCATCCATGTTGCTACAAATAGCCAGATTTCATTCTTTCTCATTAAAGGCAGTGTTTTTAAAACCATTGGAAAATTCTGATTAAAAAAAGAAGAGCTATATCTGTGTGAAAACAGGAATATGCATCAGTGAAAATTGACCTTCTCTGTGTCAAGTGATCAAGACCTTTTTTACCTTTATCCCATGTAATTTCCATGGTTATCCTATGCAATTTTCCCATTTTCAAATATAGAAATTATAACTCAGGAAAAAAGATGAAGTAATGTGCTCAAGATCATAGTTGTAAGTGGTAAGACAAGAATGGAATGACATGTGTCTCTGGCTCACAAAGGCCCATGCTCTATCCATTACACCACAGCAAGGAGAAGGTTTCCAGAAATAGTAGAAACTTCAACACATAACTGAGAAGGGCTACTGTCAGAACATGCCTGTCAGAAAACTTACAATTATTTCTCCCCAAAAAAGTATGCCTCACATAATAATCTGAAAGACATCCTTAGTGGTAGAGCATGATAAGGATGCCCCCTGGAAGCATGCAAGCCAGTTGGAGATTTTAGACACAGTCAGATTAAGACACAGGAAGATTACACAACAGTTTATAAAAAGACAAGGTACTATTAATACTGAAACGAGTGGTACAGGTTACAAGGTGATAGACTGGAGATAAAGGAGAGTTCTTTTTATATTGGGGTGGTCAATGAAGACATCAAAGCAAAGATGAAACTTAGGGATTGTGCAAATTTTAATGTACTCGAAATGTTTGCAGGATAATGAAATGTTATCTGTAAAAAAGAAAAAGTCTGGACACAATGGAAGTTTATCAGAAGCCCACTCTCCATCTTTTCCCCAAGACAGACAAAGCCCCCTAGAGAATGGTTCTGGCAAGAAAGTGGAAGATAAATCATTCAGCATGATCAGGGACCTCGTGTGAGAGAGGGAGGCACAAGGCAGACTAGAAGAGTCAAAATTAGAATGAATCTTTGAATCTAGCTGATAAATTGGGGGAAGAGTGGAAATAAAGTGGACTCTTAAAAAAAGGGGGCGGGCCCAGAGATTGTGGGTTTGCAGTTGACTAGGTCTACAACTCAAAGTACAGAAGCTTGTCAGCACGCATATTTTTAATTCCTGGGAGCTATCCAAGGTACTGACTGATTCCATCCCAATTTCTGACCCAGTGGACCAAGGTCTGTCCCAGTGTTTCTGCACATGTAACACATTAACCTCTTTACTTCTACCACTCTGGAGCTAACTGCTATTTATGACTTAAGTTGATTTCCAAGCCAACTTACACCTTGTCTATTTTCTGCTACAGTTTATAATTCTAGGCCATCAACTTTATGCCCCAATTGGCATTCCACTAGGTAAAGAAATAGTGGAAGCATTATAGGGGAAAATAACATTTTAAAGAAAGGTCAGAAACAATAAATTGACCCATGTCAATTTAAACCAGTTACTGCTACAGGGAAATTGTAGAAATGGGCCTTGAAATGTAGGTTGAAATTAGCCTATAAAAAGTCTGATTTCATTAATAAGGAATTTGCCTTCATGAAATAGGCAATTTCAATGTTCTGAAGTCATTGAATAGGACAGTGATGTGACAAACTGTTGGGAATATCATGTCAATGGATTAGAGAGGGAATATTCAAGAGGTAAAGCAGATAGCTCCTTCTTTGGAGCTATATATCCATATCTGTATATTTTTAACTAACAAAGACTTTCCAGGGATTTAGAATTTCAGTAAAAGATTTTCCAAGAATTTAAGATCACATTCCATTCTTCTCTATACAAAAAAGATAATCCTAAATCCAAATCTAGTTAGATTTAATCAACTTGTAAATTTAATAAGAATGTTTTTCTGTTGTGTCCTGTGCCTGTCACTAACTGATAATGTATCTTTTCCTCTCCCAGTCTCTTTCCATTTTTGTTATGAATAATCTGACCATTTTCTCAGTGCTAAATATCTATCACTACCCTCTTGCAAAATCTCTTCAGGTAAAACACATCATTTACAGCTCATTGTTGTGTGTTCCTGAAACATAACTTCCTACTCCCTCCAGCAGTCCAGCCAGCAGTTGCTCTGAGATCCTGCTGCCTCTGTCCTCCATAGATGGCCATGGAAAGAGGAACTGGAGTCAAGAACCTGAAGTCTGGCTGCAGTCCAGGTCCTTGCTAGCAGGACTCTGAAAGTGATGCAGTTTGGATTAGGTAATGCTGATGATCCTGTACCATAAAGCAGTTGCCATATTTGGGACAGTTAGGTCTTATATATCCCTTAAAATGAAGGGATCACTAAGCCCAGGTATAAGAATAGTATAATATTATATACTATATATAGTATAATACTCCAACACAATAAAGCAAAACTGGATTATTAATCTTCTATTTTAGCTACAAAATGTTGCCAAACTGTCAACACATTCTCAGGTCACTGCTGCTGCTCTCCAATAGCCTTTGTCTTTATGCTCTCTGGTAGTTCTTTCTGCCCTAAGCCAAGTTCTTCCATAGGAACAGCCACTATTTCCTAGCATGCTGGCGTTCACCCAACTGCACCTTGCCAATGATGCACATTCTAATTCTTCAAAGTCAAACAAAGAAAGACTCAAATTCTGCCCCTGCCAGTTATTGGTTGTGCCCTTAGACAAGTTGTGCAACCTCCCTAAGCTTCAGGTTTCTTATCTATCAAAGAGGAATGGTTGGCCATGTGCCTCATAGAGGTGTTGTAAGGACAAAATTAGAGATATAAAGCACTTAGCAAAACCTGGAAAAGGGAAGCATTCAGTTAGGAGGTGTGATGGTAATGAGATGATGGTGATATTCTCTCATTTCTGTTCTGACAGAATATTCATCTGAAAGCCAGTTTTACATGGGTTGAAACACTTCAAACTTTAAGTCTCTCCTAGAGTGTGCCTCCTTTTGTTTATCACAGTGCCATAGTTTTTCTTCATCTTTCCAACTTCTGGGTTCCAGTCCTTGGCATGGGTTTCAACTGAGCTAGAGCCAGGTATTATTTGTCTTGCCATGCTCTGCTAGAGGTAGACAAGAATGCACCAGAAAATACAAGATGCCTCACTCTTCAAAATGAACACTTTCCACACAGTTTCGAAGCATCAGGGTAAAATATGACAAAGCACTTTGGAGAGATGGAGTTTGACTTAAGCTGAAAAGTGGGAGAAGGTAGACATGTTCTTCTTCCCCATCTTGAATATGCTTAGTACTAAGACATTAACTACATTAAGTTGTCCCACACTTCAAGGTTCTACTCAGTGGGGGTAAAGGTAGCAAAGCTAGATATGGCTGTGGAGCACTTCAATTCTGTGCACTACAAATGGCCTGCACCAGTAGGATACCTCATGCCTGTTAACAATGTTCCAGTGCTCAATGACATTAATGAGGGTTCCTAAGTCAGCCTGGAAACAACCAGTGCTTTTTCAAAAGCAAAAACACTGAGCTGACTAAAAAGATAACTTTCATCATATTCTCCATGAAGTAAAGGTGGGGTTAGAGTTTTCAAATGTGGATTAAACCAAACTGAAATAAGATGGCTGATTGTTTTAATAAGCTGAAGGCATGCAGCTGGGTTTTTCCTTGGCAGTAATTCTAATAGCATGAATAAAGAACACGTTGAACTCCCTACCATAAGGAGAAAACGCTTGGAATATTCTGTGAGGGGCAGGAGACAAGTGGATTTAAAACATATCATGTTTTTAGATGACTAAGTTTCCCCTGCAAGGAGGCATGGTATAAATATTACTTTAAAAATGCCATGTTTCTTAAAATTGTATGGTTTCACCAATATATAACATGAATGTAAACAAGATGTCTGTCAAGCATAGCTATAACATATTGCTTAACACACCAGACTTATAATATGCACCTATTATTCTCGGTTCTCTTAATGAAAGAAACTAAGGACACTGTATAAATTCTTCAACACATGTTTCATTTCCCAGCTGCCTTGTGCTGTAGAACATCATGCTAACAAGAAGTGATGCTAACAAGAAGCTAAAACCAGCATAGCAAATGGGGCATTGAAATATATATAAACATACTGGCATTCACAAAGAAAGGAGTTATTTGGGGGGAACTAAATGGATCCCTAGACAGGCATATTTTAGTTTAATATTCCATGTATTTTTCTACATGCTAACCATTTTGGTTCTTCTCAATGGCAGAAAAAATATTCTGTTAGAGAACAAGAAGTCAGCATGAAATTATCTCCTGGATTTGTATTTTAAGCACAATTATTTTCGGGGAAAGTTAAAGGCAGGCACCTGAACTTCACCGTCTTTCTTTGGTCACTCGAGGACCACTTTTAAATACCAATATTTGCAGATAGCAGCTAAAGAAACAAATGATTGCACTGTTTTTCTAAACAAACTTCCTGGCAGCTCGTGTGATTCAGGGAACCTGGCCATTTTATGCACTGGCCCCCTAGAGCCGGAGGATAAGTTTGAGGTCTCACTTCTTACTCTTCTAAATACTCACCCAGGAAATCAGTTCCTGTTGTTAACTGAGGCCAAATCTATATAGCAGTTGTTTCTAGTGTAAGTTCAGAATAAAGAAATGACTGGTCTTTTAGCCCAAATTATCCAAATATCTGGCCAACCCTTAAGCATACTGAGACCCTCAGTAGCTATGCAGCTAACCATGCAAGGCTTTATTTGTCCATTCATATCCTCTGGACTCCACAGCTTTATCAGTAAGCACTCTCAGTGAGTAACTTTGTGGCAGAGAACTGCACATCTTCAAAATGGCATCTTTTGTCAATTAAAACCAGCTTCATATTAAAAGGAGGATTTAGGGACCACACACAAAAAGCAACATATGGAAAATGGTTTAAGAGCAACTGTCTGAGGGAGGGGCTCAGGGGATCGACTGAGAAAGAGTAAAACTATTCTTAAAATGAGAAGACCTGTTGACCTAATAGACTACTACAAGTGATGTTTAGGGTACTCTCTGCTTCAGCGTGGAGATGACAGTATACTCTGGTTCATTGATTATTATTACTCAATATGGTAAGTATAACAAACAGATGCAATGATAAAGTCTATTAAACATTCAGAGAACCCTGTCCCTTTGACCACAGCCTGTATAAAACCTCAGGTTCCAGGAGACCAGTCTCACAGACAGTCAAAGCTGGTCTGAACAGGTTCCAAAGAACTCTGCCTCAGCTCAACCAGGCATTGGTCAATTACTGCAGAGCATCATTTAAACCGAAAGGGGTAGTTATCTAGGCCTAGAATTGGCTGGAAACAGAGCGGTGCCATGTCAGCAGTCTGCCTGTCCCAGAGGCTCCAGCACACTTAGTTTGGTTCTTTTGTCACCAGTCATTTGCATCCAGGCTGACGTGGTTGCTTAAAAACAAAGATTGCCAAGGTCGGTTGTCACACGTTACTTCCTTTCCTTCCTCCTCTGTACCAAAGAAAGACCCAAAAAGCAAATCAAAGATTCTTTTAATAGTTGACATTCTCTTTTTATACCATTCCTAAATGGGTAAATAATTCATTAATATGCACGGCTTCTTTGAAAGGCCACAGAGCAAAGTAGAAATTCTTTGTTATCCCTTTAACAGTGTACATACAGCTCATTCCCCGTATGTTATTTACAACGAAAATCCCGGAGGAGACAGATGGTATGTATCTTCTCCCAAAAACTTTTCATTCAGTTTTTACTACAGTTTCCTTTAGAAATGGAGGAGGTATGGCAAAGACTAAGTGTCATAGAATCCTCTTCCCAAATAAACCAAGACTTTAAGAAAAGCCCAAATCTGTTTGGGGATCAAAGTCTTGTATTTTCCTGTTCCGATATCATGCAAAATGAGCTTTAATGGTGAGTGGATAGCTTCCATGGGACAACCATTTTCCACACAAATTTCCAATTCCAAATCGCCTTGGCAATGACCTCAGCTTGACTCCAAATTTAACTGTACAATCTAACCTCAAGTACAGCTTCTCCAGCAAACCCCAGGTTGTCCTTATTTTGCTTTCTAAAGCAATGCGTGTACTGTAACCAGTCCATGATGATGGTGATTATTATATTAATAAAGCTACTGTTCCTTGGAGATGTGGCTTTGTGGTTTCCAAACAGCCTTCTACCCTAGCCAAGAAGGAGGCAAAATTCTTGTACGGGTTGTTTTGCAATGGTTTGTGGCAAAAAACAGCAGAATGCCATAAGAAGGAAACAAGAACGAAAAGGGAAGGGAAATTTGAAGAAAAACACAAACTAGGATTCCTTTCCAGTGGAATGCTGAGCATAGGCTCTAGAGCACTGCTGGAAATAAAGTAGGATGGGACTCCCAGCCCATGCAGCCTGAAGCGCCCTCTATAGACAGATTCTCCAAGTTCGCGGCCTGAGAAGGCAATGGAAATATGTAGGCAAACTCTTTGCCGTCATCATCAGGGCAAAATCATGTGCTTCATGGAGCAGATGGTGTACATAATAGAGGTGAGCCCCTACCACAATAATAAGTATATTTACCTGCTATTTCTGCCAGCTACTCTAACATCAGGAACTTAGGGTAAGGAGAAGGTGAGAGAGATTTAGATGTAGAATACAGGTCAGGTAACAATGAGGAGTCAGAAATATCTGAGAGATATTCATAGGAAGAAAAGAATATCCCAGACTTGCTCTAAGATAAGAAATCTAGTGATGTAACTTTTCTTCTCCCTGCTCTGAATATCCTAACATGCTGGGGATCTCGAATAAACGTGGTTCCACATGTAGGGTGTTCCTTACCTGTGATTTTCGGCTGGTTAGTAGTTTTAGCCCACGGGGTGCTCAAGGGAATGGTTTTGCTCTCCCACTGACTGTTGTTCTCATCTCCATGTTTCAAGTTTTGATGGAGAGCCTCAGATTAACTAAGTAGGAATGTCCTGGATGACTTCTGGCATGGTGGGACCAACAGAGCAGGGCTGCAGTCTGGAGTGTGTATGCCTGGAATCCACTCTCCAGGATACCTGGAGGCTAACTGCTGAACTTCACATCATTTCTACTCAGGAGTGACCAACACAAGATTCTGATTTAATGGCCCCAGGAGAGATCCAGGCATCAGGTTTTGTTGTTTTTTTGTCTTTTGTTTTTTAAAGCTCCTTCCATGATTCTAATATACAAGCAGAGTTGGAATCCCTTCCACGGAGAAAAGTCTGTTGTTGAGGACTCCCACCTCCAGATATAACAGGATCCCCTCTCTGTTGCTTTGACACTTTAGAAGCCCAAAGGGATTCATTCATTTACTTAATGAATATCAATTAATTGTCTATAGTTTGTAAGGTGATAGTGATATACAATGAACATGACAAAGTCCCAGACTCATTCTTGAATTTACATTATCAGCAGGTAAAAACTTTTAAAGTACTTGGAAAATCTAAAATTTAAAAGCCTACCTACGCCTGGAAAGCAACAAAAACAAAAACAAAGAAAACAAAACAACAAAACCACATACTAGTAGCCAGATTGTTGTCAATACAGAATAACATTTTTAAAGAGATCCCATTCCCAAGAAGAAATCTTAGAGCTTCATCACCAGGATAAGCAAAAACAGTCCTCATTTTTCAATCAATCTCTTCTTCCAGTCCATAAAAGTTTTCCTCTTTTACCTTGCGCATGCTGAAAATAGTCATTTTAAAAACAAGATAAACTCACAATTTAGAAGTACATAAATAATTCCTCTGCATAATCGCAGGTTGAGGAAAGTCAGGGACTCTTTCCTTTGTAAAGAGCAGTAATTTCGTGGATTTTCCCCTCAGGCATAAAAACAAAACAACAACAAAATAGAATGTGGACCCTTCCCTGTTTATGATTTTACCCACACCCTGAATTTTTGTAGCTGTCTTAATCCACAGATCTAGGGGCAAGTGCTAGTAGGACATTGTTAAGAACGACCCATCCTTCATACCCAGTCACTTCTGGATGTTATTTATGTACATGGAATATGAGGAAGAGAAAGTGTGGAGAAATGGGGCTTACAAAAAATCAACTTTTTAGTCATGTTACCTAACCAGAGACAGATCAGAAATACAAGAGAGTCTTGGAACAAGAATCCAAACTCAGCAGTGAGACAATCAGTTAAAAAAAAACAAAACTCTGTAGGACTTCCTAAATTAACAGAAAACCCAGAGCCCCCCCCCCCCAGGTGGCCAAGTTTGATATTCCAATCATTAATATTTTGCATGTGGAGTTTTCATTAGAACAAGTTTACCACATGATGGACAATCTGTGTATATTTGCAGATGTGGTGTGCGTGGCCGTCAACCCCGCGTGGAGAGGATAATTCCCAGCAATCTCTACCTGACTGTTGCTGAAGGCAATGTCCAATCAAAGTGCAGAGCTCAGCAAATAAATGAGTTGCTTTGACAGGAAATTCCAACAGCAATTTTAATTCTGATCAGGCTTCAGGAAATGGAAAGAATAAAAACACATCAATTATAGTGACAGGAAGTTTTAAATCACATGGCGAGCAGCTGCTGCCAAAAGATGTGTCTGCCAGCTTTGTTAAGGAGCCCGGTATTTTGGTGTGACCAAAATTTTACACCAAAATGTTATAGGCTGACATCATCCCTAATTGCATGTTATCTCTCTACAAGGGTAAAGAAAATGACACGCTACTGAAAGCATATCATTATTACAAAAAAAAATAATAACTCAACTGTAGGGGTTTGGAATGCATTTTTTAAAAGGAACACATACAAACATACTCCTCTGCACGGAAAGCAGATCTGCCTGCCAATTAAATTGTGACTGTCCACAGATCATTCAAATCTTATTTAATCAACACTTGGGGATGAGTATTCATTCCATTTCATGATAAGGGGATAGATCCTTTTTAAATAGTCTCTCTCCCTTTCTAGTGTATTTCTTAATATTTTTAACTTAGGTCCAAAAGAAAGGATGTCAAGAAGAAATCTTAAGCAACAGAGAACAAGTCAACACAGAATGGTTCATACATGGGGGTCGGGGATGGAGGAGACGTGGTTTTCTTCATGGTATATTGAGTAGGCCCTACTTTCAAAAGAATTTTAACTCAGAGTCACTCTAGACAAATTATAATATGAATTCATTTTCCTAAGATTTATAAAGTGCCTTTCTATAAAGTTCAAAGGGAGCTCAGAACTCTCTCTGGTTTGTTGCCTTTCCTGCTTCCTGCTTAGGAACCTGGGGATACATGTTAATGACCATGTGCTCATAAACGGCCCATGGAAGAGGTTATAACTCAAATTCTACTTTTCCTCACTCAATTAAAGCTTACTCCTTTTCCTAAAATTCCATGGACCCTGACATTTAACTGACAAAATCCCAGTTTATCGATCTCCATTGATAAACAAGAGACAAATTTTCCATGTTGGTCTTACAAGTTGGAAGCAATGACACCAACCATGTATTTAAAAATCCAACTTCTAAGTAATTTTCACTATTCTCAGTATGTTACACTAATATAATCAGCATGTCTAGCAATATTTACCAACATTTGACACACATCAGGTTTGAGAAATTTAAAAATATGCCCTTGGGTTGGATACACGCAAAGCAAATGTTAAGTTTTAGCTTTTGCTTGAGACTAAATAGACCAGAAACAGAACTGTTGAGAAAGATCACGGATTGACATTCTAGGCTTCCGGAGGGTAGAGGTAATAATTTACAGCCATTTGTAGTTCCCACAACATGTAGCGACACCATGAAATAATAAGCAACTTGCCTCCTGATTTTTCATTGGCCTTTCTTGTATTTGTTTTCAGGCTCCATGATTTAGTGGAAAGAGTATGCGATTCTGATTCAGACTGTGCTATGTTGAATCCAGTTCCTAGTGTTAAGCTCTTGTGTAACTTTAGAGAAATTTCTTATTCTCTCTTTGTCAGCTATCTCATTTGAAAGTGGGAATAATGATAGTATTTAACCCATAAGGTTGCTGAGAGGATTATATAAAGCATTGAATTTAAAGTACTCAGGGTAAGACTTGACATAGGGCAAGTATGTAATAGACATAGATGATATAATAATAGTTATTCTTATTAATGTTGATATTAATAGTCCTCTCCAGTTTATCTCTTTGCCTCATATTTTGCCATGATGTTAAGACACTCAAGCTTGGTACATTTCTCTACAAAGATCTTTCTTTCAGCTAAACTGACACTAGCTTAGGGGCTCAGGCCTCTTCACTGGGTAAGCTGTAGCAGATGGTCTTCCTGTTCTAGTCCCATCTAAATCCCCTATATGCTGTGTCTAAAATTGCCTGAGAAAGTAGACCTCTCCAGTAAGCAAGCTATTGCCAATCCTAGTTTTTCTGCGATGGCCAAGCTCTTGCTACAATTAGCCCAGCGGCCAAGACTTCATAGACTGTGGAGGCTTAGTGCCTTCTGCTGGTTCTTCCTGCAAATAACTGTCCCAGGAAGAGACGAATGGAGAAGATGGTTCCTCAGGTCTCCTTTTCTAGCTTTCCCCGTCCTTCTCCAGGGCCAACCAGCCTTACTTTCATTATGAATCACTCAGATCATACCTGGCATGAGATGGGACCCATACTATTGTTACCTACAGGAATCCATGAAGAAGTGGTTACTACCTAGGTTTAGGAGAAGATGCACACTGTACTGCTAAGAACTTTGGATGTCCAAGGATGCTGGGTCTGGATGGATGTAGGAAAGGCAGGTAAGTAACAGCATCACAAGATAGTAGTATAAGACCAACGTAATTAAATAACTAGCAAACTTCTTCATATGCAACAGCAAAGGACAAAATCCAGGGCATCATCAGGTATTCTATATTGTTTGCTAAATGGTTATTCACAGAGAGACCTCATAAATTTTCATTTCACATTAAAATCTTTATTTCAACCCTTCACGGGGTGGGTTCCAAACCCAATTCTCCAAGTCCCAACCCAGTCAGCACACCACTGTTTCATTCAATATTTTTGTTTCCTGTTCTTGCCACTTGGCTTTGTTTGACATCTGTCTATATTAACTATATTTTTCATTGACATTACTAGCTTCGGCAGCTCAAAGAAACAAATCTTTTGAGTCTGCCTGTGCTATTCTTCGGCATTTCCTAGATCTCCAAGTTATGCACCGTCAGCAATCTTTGTACCTAAATCTGCATGGTTGGTAGTTGACATTCATGGAGTGCCAGTAATGTGATGGGCCCTGGATAGTAATGGGAGGAAGGTTCATGTTCTCAGCTCAGTAATTTACAGGAGTCTAAAGCCCACACAGGATTTCTTATTATATTCAACTTTAAGGGAGTTATTGGCAGTGATATTCCACACTTGCCATTTGTAGAGTTTTAAACAAAAGGACTAGGCACTTACTAACCAAACTGTATGAAATCTAAAAGATCCTTTCATTAAGTATTATTGATATTTCTGCTAAACAGACATTATATCCTTCCTTATTCTTCTGTTCTCTGATTAGAAAAACCCAGGGAGAAGATCAAGAAACGTATGAACAAGACCTTCTGAGTCACAAGTCCATACTGCAAGTGCTAATTGAAGCACTCCTTTATATTTCTTAAATTATCTTCATATAATAGTTGAGTGTTTCCTCTGAACATCACAGCCTTCAGGATGAATAAAGACATCTTACTTTGAAAATGAGCCTTATCTAAAATATTTTGAGAGAGTTCCAAACATGCTAGTGTTTAGTATCCAAAAACAAAAAGTTATTTTTTAACCTTCCCTTTGGAAAGTCCACTGTGCCAAAATATATAAAGAGTTATTAAGAAACTAAGAAAAGAAACCTAAGAAACTAACAATTTAACTATATTTATCTCTGTTTGCTTCTTACTTATTACTGGTTTTGATTTTTACTTAGACCAAATGCAAAACAGTAAAATAAGATTTCTAAATGGCTATTTCCTTTTAAAGACCACAATCTCTGTTAGTTTGCTAGGGCTGCCATATCAGCGTACCTCAGACTGGGTGTTTTAACTAACAGCAATTTATTTCCTCACAGTCCTGAAGGCTACAAATCCAAGATCAAAGTGACAGCAGGGTTGGTTTCTTCTGAGGTCTCTCTCCTTGACTTACAGATGGCTGACTTCTCTTGGTGTCTCCACATGACCTCCCTTTTGTGTGTGTCTGTGTCCAAATTTCCTCTTCTTTTAAGCATATGGGTCATATTGAATTAGGGTCATTCTAATGAACTCATTTTAATTTTGTTACCTCTTCAAAGAACTATTTCCAAATACAGTCACATTCTGAGGTACTGGGGGGTGGTTAGGACTTAAACATACAAATTTTGGAGTGACACAATTCAGCCCATAACATCCACTAAAAATCCTTTTCAGGTGTACCTTCTATTGCATCATAGTTTTATTTCTTAGAGCTATGTTCAGGCAGAATTTAGTAAACCAGCAGTTCTCAAACCGTGGTGCCTAGCAGCATCAATTTCACTAGAGAAGTTGCTAGACATGCAAATTCAGGGGACACATTTCAAGCCTTCTGACTCAGAATTTCTAAAGGGGCCAGGGGCTGAGCAACCTATGTTTTAACATACCTTCTACATGATTCTGATACATGCTAAAGTTTGAGAACTACGTAAATTAACCACATGGCAATTCTAACACACTATAAGAGATATTTTGAAAGGAACACTGTAGTCGATTCTTTTACAAAGTAAAGACATTGTGAAAATATGAATAATCACCTCCTAATTTTTGTATTTTGGAAATTCTGAATTTTAATGCTGGTGTGTTTTCACAGGAAGGCACATCAGTATTTCATTCGATTAAGTCTGATGTTCATTCTTGGCAATTATTTTGAAGTATGTATACATGTGTGAATATATATATTGCTAACCCACAACTTCAGCTTATTAATTTTTACTAGGTTCACTAGTAACTGCCTCCTGTGTTCTGTTCCAATTTATTCAGGTCAAACCCCAATTGCAGTTCCTTCCAACTACTTCTCCGGAGCATTTCTCATTCCTTGAAAGGAGATCTCCCATGCTGAACTAAGCACCGATCAAAATTCCTTACGTCACATTACTTCAGAATTACCAAAATTACAGATTTAAGTGGAGGTCCTTCCAGTTTTTTCCTCTTACATTCTAGAATTACAAATCAGTTCAATTGAGAAGACAGATGCTTTTCTGGCTATTTTGTGCCCAGGAATAGAAAAATTACCTCTAACAGTTACTAAGTCATGTTTTCATTGTTGTTGTTTTAGTCCTAAATATTTCAGCAGCAAATAATGAAACACACGAAACTCAGAGGTGACTCACCAGAATGAATTTTATTCCTTTTGCAGACAACCTGATCTTTGACAATTTTTGTCTAAGAAAAATTATATTTTGATAAATACTCACATACACACACTTTCTCACTCATTCATACATGCAAATGAGCACTTTTATCCTGTGAGGTACAGGACAATGGCGAGGTCACTACACTTTTAACATCTAGTCAAAGTAGGAATTCTGACCTTTTCTAAGCCAGTTAAAAAAAGCACTTTCACCTAATTTTATCTTTCATTTAAACAGTGTTTAATTATCTGAATGATAGATGCTATGTTTGGTTACTCTTTAGACTAATGATAGTCTCATGAATCCATTCAACCTAAATGGAAGTGAGATGTCTCAATATTTTTTTAGATGTATCTATTTATTTTGAGAGAGATAGAGAGGAGGGGGTGGTGGGAAGAAGCAGAAAGAGAGGGAGAAAGAGAATCCCAAGCAGACTCCACACTGCTAGTGCAGAGCCCTATGTGGGACTCAAAATCATGAATCATGAAATTATGACTTGAGCCGAAACTACGAGTCAGACGCTTAACCTACTGAGCCACCAGGAGTCTCAAGGCAGGGTGTTCTAAAGCTATCCTAGCCTGGCAGATAGAGAAATGGCACATTAGTGGCCAGCAAACAAGACCACTGTCATCAACACATACTGATTTAAGGAGATTTATTCTGTAGGACAGTAGCTCTTAACAAGTCAATGGATTATAGAACCTGTGAGATTCTAATTAAAATATGGGACCTTTCCTGAGAATAATTCATGCAGACCCATGCACCTTTCTAAATACAACATCAGGAGGCTTGCAGGTCCTAAAATAAGAACTCTCATTGTTATGGGATAGACCTTGAATCTAGTCTTGGACTCAATTCAAACACCACCAGAAATGGAGGATGATATTAACTCTTTTCTCCAAGGATCTGTGTAAAGAATGTTTGCAGTTTGAAATATATATACTTAATTTTTTTAGTCTTTGGTGTAAAAAGAAATCAGTAAAACCTAGTCCCTACTCATGGCGAAGGGTGATAAGAGGTTATGACAGGAGGTACAGATGCCATAATAGGGGCAAAAAGACATTTTGTAGATGTTTAAATGAAAGAGATATGGCATTCCATTAAGGGGAGAAGGGGCAGCAAAAAAAGCTTCATTAGAGCTTACTGGATGGGAAGAATTTTCAAGATGTAAGTGAGACAAAGGAGGTGGAAGAGGGGAGAAGAGAGAAAAGATATTTCAGGAGAAAAGAACTTCAGTAAAAAAAAAAAAAGCATAGTCAGGAGACAGAAGTTGTTTTCTAAATCTCCTTTGATTACAGAAGTGATCCTTAATCCTGGCTGTGCATTCTCATTGCCTGGAGAGTTTGTAAGACCCTACCCCAGCCCCATTAAACCAGAATTTCTAGGGGTGAAGCCCAGACATCTGTATATTTTCATAGCTCCCATGTGTTTCTAACACGAAGCCAGGGTTAGGAACCACCGGACCAGAGTAGTGAGACTGAGTTGCAGAAAGTGGGAGAGGACATGGGACTGGCTAAGTAGGTTAGTGTCATGCACTGGAGGGCCTCGTGTGCTCACGTGGCATTTTACACTTAGCCAGAAGTCACAGAAAATTTTTCAAGAAGGGGTGACACGATGAGAGCTATCCTTGTGAATTATTTTTGGTTGAAAGCTGCCCTGTCATACATATTAAACACATACAGATTGAGTAAATAGAAATGGGACATTGACTCTCTCTTCCATGTCTGGCCATCAAGGCACCCAAATGCCATCACTCATAAAGGGCATGCTTCCAACTTCTTTGTGATTCTGCTGCTCCCTTCCATATGTTCTTCAATGAAGCTGAGGTATCTTTTTGCCTATTGTGTCTTGATTAACTGGAATTTCCTGAAGTTTTTTTTCCCGCTTTTGTTCCACTTTTTTGGCAAGGGTTTGTGCAGTCAGTTAAGCAGCACAGTTGGTCAATTCGCTTACGTAAAAATAAGATAACCCTAATAATGCTTTGAAAAAAATGTGTTTTCTTCTAAAAGAAAGAGGCTGTCTGGTTTGAGGCAGAGTGGTATCACGGGGAGAGGCTTAAAGTCAGGAAGCACAGAGTGTGAATCCTGGCTTGGCTATTTGTCAGCATGTTAAGCTCTCTGAATCTTAGTTTTCTTATAAAATGTGAAGTGGTGGAATCTGCCTGGCATAGGGGTGAGGACTGTAGAGAAAATATGTGGATAGCATGCTGCACAGGACAAGTAATAGGAGTTCAATAAAGAGTAGCTGCTATTATTAATTAATGTCACAAATCTTAAAAACCTTAAGATCTTAAATCCTACTTAAGAAGTAGGATTCATAGTATGATTTCTGATAGCTCAGCTTTTCTTCAAAGAAGTTATTTTCATCTTCCAAAATTAGGGGACAAAAAATGAAGTGCAAAGAATAAAAGTTTTTAAACGTCTTGCTTCCTGTTACTCAGTGACATTTTTAAAGAGATATTGCTTCCTAAATCAATTTCAGTTTTTAAGAAGCGAAGACCAGGTGTGCAACTCACAAAAAAATTTCTGAAGTAGCACGTTGTTGAAATCTGGAAAAAGAAAGGTCTCTGGAAGTGAGAAGATATTTGGTGATTTTGAATCCATACATGGAATGTTTTATGGAAACATTAAGACATCTAGTTAGAATGTGTGCAAATAGTAATTTTAAGCTAAAATTTATGAATACTGATGACAAGCATTGTGTTAAGCATTTTACATGGAATTTTATTTTTACATGTACTACATCTGATCTTCACTACAACCCTATGAGGTTTCTTCACTTGAAGAAACTAAGGCTGAGAGAAGTCACAGAGGACACTGCTATGTGGGCGGCCTGTAAGCTGTTGTCGTCCCTGTTATTTCTCTAAACTCTCCTCATTGTCATGCTTGGTGTCCGTCTCATCGACTTCTCAGGAAATCCCAGTCCCAGATCCCCCATGATCATTGAACCACTTCCTCTCTGCAATCTTACAAAGCCTCCTGGCCATGGCCCTGCTGAGTCCTACAAAATCATTAGACATTTTGTTATGTACTTAATACAGATAATATAAAAGACTACATTCCTTGGTAGTGTTTTACCATTTTCAAAGACTACATATGGGGTGAAAAGGGTCAAAATGAGCTCCTTTCCCACTGTTCTCTTAGCATTACCATCAAAGACTAATTTCTAGAATCCAGATTTGAGTCCATTCAGCCAGAGGACTTCAATGAAGTCCTCTGTAAAGAATATGAAATAATTCATTCTTTAAAAATATTTAAAAAATGAAGATGTCTTTAATTTTTTAAAGGCATTAAATTCTATCATTGATATTTTCCAAGGCTACGTTTAAAATGGATGCTGAGAGTCATCTGTATTATAATTCTTGCTTGTTAGAGAAGACTTGTTAAAACTACCTGGCCAAAAGAACTAAATTTTAAGAGGAAATTTCATAACAACCTATTTTTTTAATATTTCAAAGAATAATACATATAGCAGATCTTCCAAAGTGTTGCCAGATTGGAATTTCTTAAAAATCATTCACTGCCAACATATTGCTGGTGTTGAAATACAATCCATGTCTCTCCCAGCTTCGACAAACATATTTAACACATTTATGCATACATTAGTTAGTGTAAACATGACTCACTTAAGTAGAAAGGGTTTTTTAAACTTTTAATATTTCATCACCATGTCATTCCATGGAAACTACCTGGAGGCTACTATGAGGGAGTTTCAAACATGGCTCATATAAAACATCATTATACGTTAGCAGAAACTCCGTTCAGTCAAGAAGAATGGCATATTGGCTGGAGGCAACTCTATAAACCACATGCAGTTTTAATTAAATTCATTAAAAATGCTGTGTCTCTGAGTAGATTTGAGGGCAGATAGAACCACTTAACAATAGCCAAGACCTAATCCAGTTTGTCAGAACTAATAATAATACAAATGCAATTTCTCACACAGGGACACATCCAAAAAAGTTCACAAATGAGCAATTGTGGTGATATTTTTTAAAGTAATATTTATAAATTACTGCAAGATGTTACAAGTCTCAGACCATGGTTGCAATGTCTAATTCCAGTGAGTTGATAAAAGGTGCTATTAATAAAAAGGCACATCTTGGGCAGCTGACATAACTAATTGATCAAGTAATTTGAGTAAAAATACAAGATTTACTAGGAAACCTGGACAGGGATGAAATCACTCAATTTTCCAAAAGCCAGAAGGCCTTGAAAAAAAAGGAGACCACAAAACACTTTTATGTCTAACCGAAACCAAATAAAATGATCCCAGCGTACAAATAGGCTTCAGATGATATAATGTGACGAGAGATTTCAACTATGTAGGCAAACCTTTCATTTTCTTACCCAAATATGCCAAGCCGAGGATTACCAAAGTAGAGAGGGAAGGGAAAAGTCCCATTTCCTCAGTATGTTGTCTCTAAGGGTGGCAAGGAACATTCTTTCTCTCCTCTTCAAATTTCACCATACCTCACTAAACTAATGCTCAACATAACACTTGGACCTCACGATCTGGGTTAAATTAAAACAAAATAAGATAAAATGGACCCCAGATGAACATAAATCTAGGCTGACACTTCTAGAAATGGTTATTGGAAGATGCATCACCACCAGCCCACCCATGAATCCCTTCGGCAGCCCAAATCACTGCTTGTCTGGAGCACCTGAAGACAATTGGGACATTATTTAGTTCTGCTAGATGACTCTGCTGACATTTCCACTGTGTGTGAACTAAAGACAGAAGGAAACAAGTGGTCAAATTCTCTATTCAGGTGCTTTAAGAAATATAGTATATCTCTCTGCCCTCTTGGGGAAGCAGGCACATCCCCAGAAACATGCTGTAACTAAGAAAACCCCAATTTCGGCAAGAGCACTGCCCAGATCCATCACATGAAGGGAAAATTGGTAACACATATATATTTTCTCAGTCCTCCAGCATCGAAATCAATCTCTATCATTGAAATAATAGTTTGAGGAAAGGCATTTTTCCAATCATTTTCTCATTGTATCTTCATAATATCTTCTTAAGGAAAGGGTTGAAAAGAGATGTGAATTTTGTGATGTCTAGACATATTGAGAATGGTTGTTCAGGAGAAAGATGATTCTTTTGTAAGTAGAAGCTGTAGTAGAAAAAACAGGAAAGGAAGGGAATTTTAAATGGTACCCAAAGATAGGAAAATGCATATGGATGTGGGTGGCCGCAGCCAGAGATTTATGGAACCAAGGGAATTAAGACATTAGTGATGGGCAAAGCACACCCCACGCTCTGTGAACAGTTAATAAGTTATAAACTCTTACACATTTCATCATTTTCTTACATATTTGTATTTTCTTCTTGTTTTGAAACTAATATTACCCAGGGTTCCACTCCCTGCATGTCCATATGCCTGACCCCAGTTGTTTACTTAATCAGGAATGTGAATGGATTTCCATTCACCAAATGACACTAGAGAATAATCAGGCAGAGGAACCTAGGTTATTCTCACTTTCTCTGAACCATCAGCTAAGTCTTACTTCCCATGACATAATGGCAACAGCCAAAGCCTTCAGTATAGCACACTTGTAGAGAAAATGGCCACTTGCTTTATTAACCACAAGGAAACAAATTTCACAGCACAACTTTTGGGCTGTTAAATGAAACCAACTATTCTCCCATAGTCCAAAAACTTCCTGATTTTATGAAAAGTAAAGCTCAGTCCAATTTAAGTTTTCCTGCAACAAAACTCATAATATGAACTCATAATTTTATAGGAAATCTTATTCCACATTAGGGCTCTATGATAATATAATAACCAGGTGTTGGTTGGTTGGTTTCTTTTTTAACTAATCATCAAATGTAACAGCTCTTATGGATCAAAGCCCTCACGAACACTTCCAAATTTGCACAGTCTCCCATAGATAGGTCCAACATTATATACATTCATAGAGAAGTAAAAAAAGTTCAGGGATCAACATTAAGTTGTTTTTATTTTTGCTTCCACTCTGACCTTGAGAGAGCCCTTCTATAAATGAGCTCTTTCCTTGTTGCTAGAATGTAAACCTCTCTCCTGAACACTGGTTGCTTTCTTTTCGTCTAATTACCTACGGTCATTAATGTTATTTTCAATACTCCCGAACTGATATCTTGCCATGATTTTCCTAATACTTGTTGAGATTCTTAGAGGACCAAATAAATAGCACCCAAATGAGAAATAAGACAAAGATAGTAGTGCTGTGGGACCAAAATAACATTTTTATTATCGATAAAGGCTGAGTAAGAACCTAGTTTACTGAGAAAGCCAAATAGACTTGCTAATTAATTTCCTGAATTAGGCAAATTTACCCCCTCACTCACAGCTAAGGCCAGACTTGACAGACCTCCCCATCTGAGTGCAGTAGGACTAATGGCACAAAGAAGCAGAATGTGACTTGTATGCGGCAGGTATCCTTACTCCCGTAACAAAAGACGGAGACTGCCCAGCTTATATTTCTGAACCTACCAATCAGATAGGTCACCATATATCCTCTGGGGGTGGGAGCTAGGGGCAGAGGAGAGTGAGTAAGGGGTTGGCAAGAAGCCAGGAATATTACACTAACTGAGCTTCATATTAAAGGAAACAACAGATGTGGTCAGAAAGAGCCTTTGGTTGTTGCCATTCTCTCTTACCATGTGGGAAGTTTGGGTTAGATTTCAAGGCTATGCACCAAGATGGCAGGGTTTGAAGGGTCAATTAATAGCACCATTCTTTCCTGACCAAGTTCTGAATTAATTGAGAAATAAGGTCAAGAGGAAAACAAAGACCAAACTATCATCATTACTACAGATAAAAGAAAGGTTGGCAATTGTAACTTACTGTAAAAGCAAAACTGGGCTTGCTGCACCTTTCCCCCAGATTTGGGACCCTGGAAAGGCCCACATGTGGCAGAGCAAGCACTCTTACTGATGTCACTACCTCTGATAAATTAGTTCCAATCAAAAAATGCTGACCATTATTATGGTCCACCAATCTGCACACAATTCTACTCTATTTAGAGAAGAAAGGCACCAGGGTCAAGGGATTTGAGGGAATTTTGCTCTTCCTGGAAATCAGAAGAAAAGAAATGTAGGCATTTCCTTCATACTGTACCCCCTACCCCCACCACACACAAACACAATGAAGCCAAGGTCATATAGTTGAATGTCCACTGTCTTCAACTGGATATCCCAAAATTGAACCCCTTGCCTGTCTGAACTGTATGGAGATGGCATAGAGCGTTACTGCCCTCACTTTTATGTCCTTGGCTTGTTATTTGTTTGCAACTTTTTCTGCATGTTTTATGACACAAGAGCTGAGCATGCTTCTCTTTCTACTTGGTTGCCGTCGCTTGCTCTACTTTTACAGTTCCTCTTCCTTGAAATTGCTTGTTTTTTATTTCCTTGCTATTACTCAGATACAGTTCCTTTTCACTTAAGGGTTTTAATGCTAGCTACTATATGCTATAGAAAATCAGCAAAGAAAAATACTGGATATTGGAACATTTCTTTAAATAACAAAATACTCAAAAGAGTTATTATTCCATAGTTATATATAATAAAATATGACTGATAACAACTTTGAGATTTTCACTGCCTCAGTCTGACTCTCCTGAAGGATGGTTTCAACCAATGTTTGCTAACAAAAGGCATGCTTGCTTCCCCTCTCCTCCCTGGGGATCACACCTTTAATTGAGACAAGGTAGGGTGGCAGCTCAGACTCCTTCTCAATATAGCAATCCAGACGGTCACCGCCAGTATTGTTACCCTCAAGATATATTTCTATTTTGGATAATTTTATACTGTCTTTTTTTTAATGTATCACCCACCATCAGAAATTGATACTATATTATCTTCAATGCCATATTATCTGCCACCTCAGTGTTTTCTCAAAAACAATTTTTATAACTTTCCCCACACCTTTTTCCACTGCAAACTACTATTTTCTGGTACCATATTTCACTCTTGGACATCCCTTTGTAGATCAATGCATTATCTCTTTTGGTTTTAATTTGCTTGCCACCACTGCCACCATAGTCTCCTATCACACACACCTGCCTGCGATGTGCAGCCACCCTGTGGAGCCCTTTCCGGCAGTTCTGCTGTCATCAAGGTTCCCGCTCTCATTCCTAAGCCATCACTACTAATATTCTAGAATGGGATTTATACCTACCATTTTACTTTTGTTATCTGTATGTCTCACGTCTAGCTTTCCTTTTATTATTCTTTTGCTGCTTTCTTTTACATTAACCAACTGTTGTCTGATAGAACATCTTAATTTTTAATAATTTTTCACTATTTTTTATTTCCTGCTTCAGACTTAGATTAACTTATTCCAATGAAATGTGGAAATGTTACCCCTATGTAGCTCTATTCCCCTTTCCCGTTTTGTGCTGTTATTGTTATGCATAATATATCTATACATGTTACAGAGCCAACAATGCATTGCTATAGCTATTACTTTATATAGTTTTATGTATCTTAAAGAAGTTGAGAGATGAAAGAATAGCAATTACATATTTATAGCTTTTTTTGTACTTGGTTCTCTTCATTTGTTCCTGTGCATTCAAATTATCATGTGGAGTCATTTCTGTAGGCAAAATGCAGCTTTGCCTCCACCCCCTTCCTTTGTGTGGCTACCAGCAATATACATTTCTACATATTATAGGGGCAGCATTATAATTCTATGCATAGTGCTTTATATAACTGCTATTTAAGTTAGTTAAGGGAAGAAAGAAAATGAGGTATGCATTTATATTGTCTTCTGTAGTTACATAATAAATTGCCTTTACTTGCATTCTTTGTTTTCTCCTGTAAATGTGAATTTGGGGTTACTTGCTCCTAGCCTGAAGAACTTCCTTTAATATTTCTTTTTTTTTTTAAGTTTTAAAAAAAAAATTTTATTTCTGAGAGACGGAGAAAGACAGAGCATGAGTAGGGGAGGGGCAGAGGGAGAAGGAGTCACAGAATCCAAAGTAGGCTCCAGGCTCTGAGCTGTCAGCACAGAGCTCCATGTGGGCCTCAAACTCATGAACTACAAGATCATGACCTGAGCTGAAGTCGAACACTCAACTGACTAAGCCAGTGAGATGCCCCTCGTGTTTCTTATAAGGTGTTCTGCTAGCAGAAAATCGTCTCAGTGCTTGTTGATCAGGAAATGTGCTTATTTCACCTTCATTTTCAAAGGAAAGTCTTGTCAGGTTCCCATTTATTGTTGCCAGTTTTGCCTTTGAGCAATTTAAATATGTTATCCCATTGTCTTCTGGCCGCCATTGTTTCTGGTGAGAAGTCAGGTGATAATCCTATTTGGCTCCCTTGAAGGCAAAATTAATTTTTCTCTTGCTGCTTTCAATATTTATAGTAGAATTTGTCTTTTGTGAAACTCTAAGTATTTGTCCTACTTGAAATTTGTTGAGATTTTTGGGGTTTGTAGATTAAAGTTTTCATCAAATTTTAGAAGTTTTCAGCCATTATTTGTTTGAATATGTTTTTCTGCTCCTTTCTCTCTCACCTTTGTCTGGCACTCCCATCACATATATGCTGATTCACCTAATGGTATCCATGTTTCTCTGAGGATCTCTTCATTTTCTTCATTCTCATCGTTCTCTGATGATTAGATTGAATATTCTATCCATCTATCTTTGAGTTTGCTAATTCTTCTGCCAGTTTAATTTACTACTCTGCTCTCTGATGATTTTTTTTCAGTTTTTATTCTTTTCAAATCCAGAATACATTTGGTTCTTTTTTTGGTAACTTATATCTCTTTGTTGATATTCTCTATTTGATGAAATAATACAAGCATACTTTTATTTACATATATATGTGTGTGTGCGTGTGCGTGTGTGTATACATATAGATAGAGAGAGAGAGAGAGAGAGAGAGAGAGAGAGAGAGAGCTATCTGGACTTCCACTTTCTGAAGAGAAGCACTGGGAAGGGTGCAGTGTTATATAAACTAAAAAGAGATGAGCACAGGGGCTCTTGTCCTGTTGGGGAATCTGGGAGGAGACCATTATGCAACAGGTCTCATTCACCACAATGCACACCAGTGTTACGGGTGGTTGGCAAGATAAGACAGAAGAACCGATGAGTGCCACCGAGCCTCCCTCAGATCCTCTGAGGCATGGACACTAATTGAGGGCCAGTCTGCCATGAGGGTCTCCTCTCATAAAGAAAGAGACTCTATGGCATGGACTGGGGATTGACTTCTAAACCAGGGACTGGATAGAGGACAGGACATTGACTCAAGGTCTGGACACAGTGAAAGCTGAGAGAAAAACCAAATAATCAAGAAGGAACTCCTAGGAACATTGCCAAGCCAGAGGAACTAGTCCACCAGCCACATGTTGTAGCAGTGGCTGCCAGCACCCAGGTGGTCAAAGAACGTCTTATCAAAGAACAGCAGATGTCAGCCAGCATACTGTCAAGGACTGGCAAGAGGCCAAAGTCCCTGTCATCCCTCCCCACTCCACCAAGATCACGAGATCACGTACAACTCACTTTTCTCTCCTCTACACTGGGCCATGTTCTTAGGGAGAAAGTGGGAGTGAGGTTTGACCTTTTCCACCCAATTTTAACTGTACATGCCACTGTTTAAAGTAAGAGACTGCACTAACATTTATTTCATACATTTTCCCCATTTTCCTCTGACAGCCAGTAGGATTATAGACAGCTGCAGACAAAATAAAGGGGGAGCGTTGTCTTTGCACTTCTGATTTTTAAGACGGGTAAATTCCATAGCAACACTGCAAGTGTGTGAGTGTGCTGGGCACATACTAAATATAATTTTTTACCCCCCGCCTTTTTTCTTCTCAGATCAGAGTAGGCATTTTTTAAATATATATTTTTGGCTGCTGAGCCTTGAAACATTTTTTGGAAGGGAGTATACCAAAACTCAAAGTAGAGGCAGAGTCTCCCGTAGCTTATGGAAGTGGGGCTAGGGCCGTTATTCCTCTCTGGCCCCTCATAGCTAATGCAGGGCACATAACCCAGGGCTAGCTATGTGGACTTCCACACCACTCTTTAAATCTCGAAGGAGTGCTGTCAAGCTTCAGGGAGAAGTAGAGGTTTTCAAGGCAACAGTGACTACAGCGTTTAAATCTTGAGCGTAACTGTGAGTGCCCAGTAACAGAAAGTCCAGGAGGCTCAGGTCTTAACCACCTAAACAGACTTCCAGGGCATGACCTTGTGAGCCTATGTCTTGGTCCGTGTGGGCTGCCATCACAAAATACCATAGACTGAGGGGCTGAAACAACAGAAATTTATTTTCTCACAGTTCTGGAGGCTGGGAAGTCTAAGATCAAGTTACTAGCCGATTCAGTTTGTTGGAGCTCCCTTCCTGGCTCACAGACGCCTCCTCACTGTGTCCTCACATGGCCTTTCCTCTGTGTGTGTGCGTGGAGACAGAGAGAGACAGATCTCTTTGTTCCTCCTCTTCTAAGGACATCAGTCCTATTGGATTAGGATTTTATCCTGATGACCTCATTTAACCTTAATTAGATCCTAAAAGTCTTATTTCAAATACAGTAACATTAGAGGTTAGGGCTGCCTTGTTTCTTTCTATTTCTGACCTAATTCTAATTCATCAATTCTACCAAGTATCTCATATCTTTACAACAAATCCTTTTTCTGTTTAGGTTAACCAGAGCTAATTTTTATTGTTGGCAACCATGAACCCAGACTGGAGTAGATATTAGTATCAGAAGACAATCACTCAGGGAATTGGTGTTGGTTATTTGCCCTAAGAGAGGCTAAAGAAAATGAAAACTAAGAGTTTGGGAATGAGAACCTGTCAGCCATAAGAAAAAGCTGGATAATTTTTCTCCTGTGGTGATCTTTAATGAAGTGTCCATTGAAAAGAAGGATTTAAGGGATCAAAGTGTCACTGCCACTGAATGGTGTGAATGGCAGGAGGAATTTAAAGACACCAGGGTGAGGTGGATGCTTCTAATGAAACTTGACAGCTTAAAGAAGAGATGACAAACTCAAATCTCTATATTTTAGTTCAAGGCATAGACCCAGGGAATTTCTTCTGATAAATGTCTGCATAAATGTCTGCCAAAATCAAAAGCAAATTTTAAATTTTGTGGGCTCCTGAATAAAGCTCTTTGAATTGGGCTTTATTCAAAGCCTCACCAAGTTGCTCATGTGAAAGTTGCTCTTGTGAAAGTGACAGCGCTGATTAGTAAATAATGGAAAATTGAACATGGGGAAAACTACGGAGGCTTGGGAATACCCCCAAACCACATTCTACACTAAGCCTTGCTCGACAAGCAGAGGAGACCCATCTTTCTTTTTGCATCTTCTCCATCTTATTATTAGGGCTGAGCCAGCTCTCTGGCTCTATGGATGGACCTTGATCATCCTACCTGCCACACAGAGCATCATGCTGGCAGGATCTGGAAAGTAAGCTGAATTACCTACATTACTTCATTAAGACAAGTAGGCTAGAAGATGGGAGAAAAATCTGTGAAGATACAGGACCTGCTATTTCAGAAAAGTTTCCATTGGTCTAGCGGTCTGGTAAACTTCAAAATATATGGCAAATCCATTGTTTGTCTGATACTAAGAGTCATAATGCTTGGTGTGCCAGAATGGCCACCACGTACCTATTCATTCTACTTACCAGGCGATTCAAAGGGCTTCTGCCGTTAGGCGGCTATATTATTTAGAGATTATGGTCCCACTGATTCAAAGAGGCCCACAGTTTCTGTGGTAAATCAGACTAATAGATCTAAAGGGGAATCACGGAAGAGGTCCTTAGATTCGAGAGTGATAGTATAGCTTCTTCATTATGTTACTATCTTTTTGAGAGGTAGGATTTGGTTTGCCACTGGGTCCAAGTAGAGATGACTATGAAATACTAAGTGATTATGGAAAACAAACTATGCATTATGAATTATAATGTTATCTGATCCATCTATAATCACCAGGTGGGTCCATTATTAGGCTCATCCACATGGGCAAGTGTTATAAACTGGGCTTTAGCAACAATCTCTATGAGCCAGAGAAACACACTCCTCTGCCACACTGTCTCTTCTTCTTCAGCCTAGTGAGAAATGCCCTGTAATTGGCTGTCTGAAGAGAGAACATTTGAGCTTGGATTCTGGGAAATTATGCTAGCATAAGCCAGAGATAAACTACTGAAAGTATAACCCCTTCAAGTGTAAGCCTGAAGTTCAGTAAAGAAGAAAAACCATTGCAATTCCACTTGGGATGAAGAGTTTGGACTCACATAACTCACTTTATTTGGAAGAATAGGTGTATGAGAAAAGTCTCTACCCACAACAATCCATGAACAATGACTAATGAAAGGATAAAAATGGCAAAGTGTTTAGGAAAGAGATATTTTGAGGGACTTTTCAAAACAGATCTGGAGTGATAGAACATTTAGGTACAATCAGAAGTTAGATGCTGTGAAGGAGGCTCCTACTAATCAAAAGGGCTGCTATGTTCTATAATGTCATCATTATCTTGTGCCCAGTCACACAAGTGCTACTCAGTGGGCCCATAAAGCATCTATAGTGGCAAGAATGTAGGCTACACAGGAACTCAGTTGACTTGACTCAGTACCCAGGTCATTGCCCAACCAGAGATCAACCTAAACCTTCAATATTGGGCCATATCATGAAAGACTAATCAACAAGATGGATCACTTTCATCTTTTTCTATCATGGAGAGAGTAATTAACTTCTTTTCACTAGAATAACTACTTATTCTGAATTTTCTCCCTGCTTGTCATGCTCCTCTAGGTAGTGACCAGCAAGGTCACAGCCTTACTGAAAGCTTTATGTTTTGGGCTGTCTTCTTAGCCATTAGCTTCTATTGGTTTCTGCCTGTCCTCTGAGCCTACTTTTTCAATCTTCATGTTTATTCTGTCCGTTACAGAATATCCTTCCATTCTAGCTCTTTCCTATTTAAATTAACCACAGTTTCTAGTGTTTGGAACTGAAGTCCGGAGCACTCCCCCACCTCCTACCCTTTGACCTACTTTTCCTTTATTTCTTCCAATATCTGGCTCATTAGGTAGATAGCTGTGGTTAATCTTTGGGCCAAGTCAGGCCATCCATCCGTTCCCACACCAAATATTAAGTACTATGCCAGGCACTAGTGGTACACAGAATTAAGGTGTCTATGACCTGGGATAAGGACCTATGAGAGGGAATGCCTTGAAGGATCAAGGGCACCAGGTTTGTAAATGGACCCGGGCAAAGCAGTTAGTGATCTAAAATTACATATTTACTTGATATCATGTCTATAATTTGGGTACTAGTTATTTTTCAGTGAAATTTACTTGGATCATCTACCTACAATGTGTAAGACTTGGAATAATGTAAAAAAAAATCTCAAAACTGCTTTTGTGTACTTAACATGAGCTTCCAGTCCTGTAGCTCTGGTTGAGCCTCATTATTCATCTTCCTGCTGTGAAGAAACCCTTTAGGATACTTTAAGGTTCTAAGAAATATTAAAGGAATGGACCCATCATAGCAGCTTTAGAAAAACAATGTTTTTATTTCATGCAAAATCTTTGACTTCTGAACTCCATGAACACATTAATTCTTGACCTAGAGAATGTTAGTTAATTAATTAAGTGGCTAACTGATGGTTAAACAGAAAGGTACCAGACCATCTGCCTAAGATATAACAGTTTTTTTTTCCAGTACGGGGCTGTAACCAAGATAAAATCTCATTGTGAGCCTAAAGTTAACACGACGCTCTAGAGCCGTTTTTCTCAGGGTCCAGGCCCCTTCTATACAACCATGGATTACAGACGTATAGGAAATAAGACAGTGTGCACTGCCATCAAGTCTTGCTCTGCATTTTGTCTTTTTTTTTTTTTTTTTGCATTCTGGTTTCATTTTTAGCTGTCATTTAGCACCCTTCTGTTTTTCATGGGAAGAATATTTTGGATAATTGAATTTATTTGCCTGTACCATCTATAGCACTCTCACTAGGTACTTAGAAAATAAGCTAACTTTTAGTATGAGGCTTATCCTTTGGAATATCAAAACTGGGCAGCATCTAAGCCAGAATCTATTTTAATGTGCAATTTAAATCAAGAACCAAGCCATCAAAGCTCTCCTGACCAACAGCTAAAAAGGTGTTTTAGAGATAGGGCAAACTACTATCTTTTTTTTAACCAGAAAATTAGTCTGTTATTCAATGTAAGTAATATCTAAAAAATAATGTCTAAAATGTCTATGTTCCTAAAATTGTCCATTTTTTTTTTTTGGCTTTCAAGAGACTTGCCATGATGATACAAGGTTAACACTGTTAAAGAAAGCTAATATCCTAGGAGAGGATCCCTCAGCCACTGACCTTGTTGCCAATGGGCCTGAAGCCTCTCCAGCTGGTTCTGAAAGATTAACACTTTAATCGGGTATCAAAGGAGAAATAGCAGGCATATTTCAAGGAAGCAAAACATGGCAGATGTCAATATTTTTCTGGAATAGTATCAATTCTTATCTATGGAACTGAAACCAAAAATGAAATCAGTGTGTGTCATCTTCACTGGGATTTTTAATTTGCATCCAGATGCCAACATGGCTTGTCTCCAAATACCTGGCTGTTCTTTAAATAGTACATATAGAGAGTGTGGTCACCAGATGGAGAACTTGAGTTAAGGCTGTAACCCCAAAGCCTGTGCTCTCTCATGTTCTCTCCAGAGGTTTCAGGGTTGGCTTTCACTAAAAAATTATAACCCTAAGAACTGCCTGGTTTCGTACGTAAGGTTCCAAATAAATATTGCCACTTAGATTTTCTGGAAAATGGCTTTCTTTGGCAATTTTATAACAAAGAGCTATGCTCTTGGGGCCACAAAGGTGTGGGAAGATTTAAATTTTTTAAGTTTACTTATTTTGAGAGTGGGAGAGAGTGAGTGCACACGCGGGGGAGAGGCACAGAAAGGGACAGACAGAATCGCAAGCAGGCTCCACAGTCTGAGCACAGAGCTCCATGCAGGGCTCCAACTCATAACAGATATCATGACCTGAGCTGAAATCAAGGGTTGGATGCTCAGCCCACTGAGCCACCCAGGTGTCCCAGGTGTAGGAAGATCTAGAACTCAACTTTAGTCCATTTAGAATTCAAATCTTGATTATTGTCTCTAATCACTTCACACAGGAGAGGGGAGCAGCATTAAGTGTAGACAGCTAACAAGGACGTCCTACACAGTCTACGGCTCTCCTTTGTGTAGCAGGAAGACATGGCAGAAGGAATGAAAACCCCATTGTCTAAGCTCTGGTCTATGAAGGGAGAACCCAGAGGAGATCCCACAACTGTCTATATCATGGCAGAATGAGGCTTATTTGTGGACTTGCACTGCTGGGCACACACCTTGGCTCCTGTCCAATCATCTAACACCTGCTTCGACATAGCCGACCTCACAAAAAGGAAGAGAATCTCTGACATCATCATGCCCCTGGGGGAGTTCTCTACATGTCAGAGAGGTCTCACACATGTGTCTCTGTCCATCCATGATGAAGTGAAGGCCAGTCTGGCTTTGTAGGTCTCAGCTTCTGACTCTGTAAAAGGCTGACCTTTGGTAGACTTGAGCTTTCTTTAGCCCTGTGTGGCTACTGAGTGCTTGAGATGTGGCTAATGCAGCCAAAGAGCTGCATTTTTACTTTTATTTAACTTCAAAAACTGGCATTTGATTCTACTCTTGAAAAGCTTTTTTTAAATATGTTTGGGGCAACTGCGGCCTATGAATCTGCTGTTTCAACTGTAAATCTAATTACTGTTCAAGTATTTCCAATGAAAATTTAGTGTTTGAATTGAGATATGTCCTGAGTGTAAGATACAAACCAAATTTTGAAAACTTAAAATAGGAAAAGAATTGGCAATATCTTATTGATAATTTTTACACTAACTACATATTAAAATAATCATTCTTTTAATGTTATTTTTTAAACTTTTTTTAATGTTTATTTATTTTTGAGAGACAGAGACAGAGCTTGAGGTGGCAAGGGTCAGAGAGAGGGGGAGAGAGAATCGAAAGCATGCGCCAGGCTCTGAGCTGTCAGCACAGAGCCTGACGCAGGACTTGCACCCATGGACCATGAGATCATGACCTGAGCCAAAGTCGGATGCTTAACTGACGAGCCACCCAGGGGCCCCTTTAATATGTAAACATTATTAAAATTAATAATGACCCATTATCTTTCAATTGGACAATGCTAGACTAGACTACTCTAGAGAACCCTCATACTTCCAGCATCTGTATTAAGTGTATGCTGGAGAGGATGGGAAGCCAAAGTGGAAATCCTCCTCAACCAATTAAGAAAAAAATCTTTTTAAGTGCAAAGGTGAAATAAGAACCTTCCTTCGCCATTTTCCTGCACACCTCTTCCAAGGGGAAAGTATTTAAACAGTGTCTCTGCTCTCTGCACAGTAAAAACTTGCTGATTGCTTTGCTCTGTCGTGGCCAACCCGTGATTTTCTCCTTCAGTTCTCAGAACTGTGCCATGTTCATGGGCAGTTAATGCCTGTACCAGCCCCAGGACTAAAATTAGCAGCCTGACTGAAATGGCAACGCTGAACTCCTCACCACACCGATTTTTCCTTAAAAAAATCCATAAACCAACGTAGCCTTAATGCATAGATCTTCCTCCTTCCTCCCTGAAGTACAGTAAATACTTTCTCTTTATTTTTTCTTATTCCCCCAGTATCATGCCATTCTTCATTTCTTCCATTGATGTCCATTGAACCCTTTCATTGTGCCAGCACTGTGTTGAGCATGGAAGTGAAGAACACACAGCCCACTTCAGGCAGACATTTAGATAATTGTTAAATACAGCATGATAAAGAGGAAATGGACTGTGCCCACAGTAGGAGGAATGCCTACTGGAAGTAGAAATACCAAGGAGCTGATCCTTGACTGCTCCGTCTTCCTTTGACTTTCCAAAGGAAGGCAAACAGGAGAGATGGCATTCCAGGCAGGGAGGCAGGAGGTACAAGTGTATGGAGGCTGAGACTATGTGGCACATCGGAAAATGAAAGCAGTTTGGTCTTTTTTGGGCAAGAGAAATAAGGCATGGGAGGGAAGGAAAGGGAAGGTGGGTAGCCAACACGAAGCCATTAAGGTCCCACTTATAAGATATCATGAAGTGGAGAAGAAGATCAGAGAATACCTCAAAACTATCAACAGGTTGTAGAAGTTTCCTCCTCCTCCTTCCAGAGCGGCTTACACATTACTAGCAAGCTAAGAAATCCTTTCTCCCAGAGCTCATTACAGAACTTAGGAGTTCCTAATATTCCTGTGCCATCATATTTGTCATTCAACAGTATTTATTGGGTACCTACGATGAGCCAGTCACTTACCTGCTATAATAAGGATGCAGAAGACCAGCTTCCTAACTAATTTCAGGAAGTCACAGTCCAGAGAGTATCAATAACAGGCAATGCAGAGGCAGTTTGGAGAGAAACATAATTTTATCCTTTCTTACTACTTAGGAATCAATGGCATGTGTTTAAAATGTTTTGGGAGTAGATATATTCTGCTCCCCAAATCAGTGTATCCTAACCTCAGCCTTTTTCTCTGCAACTAATGACCTAAATTGGAATTGAAAAAAAAATGTATTCACCGGGACTTCATTCCTCAATCTTCCTCGTTTCAATCACTCTCTGGAGTGTTTCTCAGAACAGGTCATTATGATCACAAGTTAAGAGACTGTTGGTGGAGAAAAGAGGCTTAAGCATAGGCAAAGTACCTTCCCCTTCATTTTAAAGTGGTAACATGTAAAACTTGAATGTACTTGAACTCCATTGGATATAGAATACATCAATGCTCTGAGATCACTCGTTTGAATGTTGTTAAATTTTCCATAGTTGCAAAATGACTTTAAAAATAGTGTTCCTCCCTACACTATGGGTAATAACATGCTATGGGTCTTAGATACACCACAGTTTTAATATTACCCATGCAAGAGCTTCACTGTGTCATAAAATTGAGTAGTTCATTGTTTCCTACCTCTGAATGGCCACAGTTGTCATGAAAACACTGCCGTGCTCAAGCCCCAAATCAGAAGCCAACCCCACAAGCCACCCTGCCATGTGGTTTCTCCCCACGACTGCCCCCGCTGCTTTCCCCAAGCCCCCCAAGGCCCCTTCACACAGCAGGTAAAAGGCAAGCACCAGGCACTTCTGTCAGCAAGGCGGCTGCGGGCAGCCAAAGGTCAAAGAATCATCTGTATTGAGAGGATGATTTGCTGAACCCAATCTAAAGTTCTTCCAGTCTAAATCCATCAGGCAGTGCTCAATGTCTAGAGCTACAGTAGCTAGCTTTGAGTTCAACTCTGTATTGTGGAATTTGAACCATTGAAACACCCATCACCACAAAAAACCTCCATGAATCTTGTTAAAAAAACAGGAAGAGCTTCTGCCAATAGCTGAGAAATAAATTCCTTCTTTCCTGCTGCTTGGACCACAGCATAATGAGGGCTCCCAAGCTCTCTCTGCAGTAATAAAACAAATGCCCAGGCATTTTCTTTTGATGTGTTCCAGTTTAAAAGTTTAGAGTTGATGCCTTTTCATTCTTCATTTATCTTCCCTTGTAAATATTTCTCTACCCTTTCCAATATCTAAGGTCTACGCATTTTCAAAGTCTAATTCACTCCTTCTCCAATTTCAGTTGTATAACTTTATGTTCTGGGTCAAATTTTGGGCTAAATAAACATACCTCAGGCTACAGCCCTGCGAATACCTCTGGCAGCAAATTAACTCAAACAAATGTTTTGGTTGGGTGGTGAGGCTGTTTTTTAATAATCTTTCTGATCTG
The DNA here is from genome assembly GCF_006229205.1 of Suricata suricatta. Lineage (NCBI taxonomy): Eukaryota > Metazoa > Chordata > Mammalia > Carnivora > Herpestidae > Suricata > Suricata suricatta. The sequence goes on along the minus strand of NC_043701.1, from coordinate 81,531,028 downwards.
CCTGGAGGTCCAAGGATAGACTAGGTGAACTCCCAAAGGCTTTCTAACTTGGTAGTTTCTGCCACATTCATAGAAGGTTCTTGAAGTTTGTTGAAGTGGTTGGTTTAAAATTTCACCACCAGAGGGTGCTACTTGTTTGCTTCTAAGATTCATTTCACTACCAGGTTTGAAAGACGGAGGCCCTGTAACCTAGACTCATGCCTGCAGGGACCAGCATTACCCAGGAAAGCTTTCTGGAAGACCTGGAGGCAACACTCCATCTACCTCAAGGAATCAGATTTCACTTTGCTTTGAATATTATGTGTTTGGAACCAAAACTGAAAATCTGTAGCTTGCACAAACCCAACTGCACTAATTTATATATTTGCTGTAAAACAAGTAAGGCATTCGAATCATTTTTCATCCTCCTGGCTTTTGCTCAGTATTTACTACATAATGACAATGAACCCCCAACTCTGACACCCTCTTCACCACACCAAACAATAAAATAACATAAAATAAAAAGAGAATTTTCCCAGCTATACCAATCATGCTATTTTCCAACAATGTAAACTCCTCTTATCACATATACCTCTTCTGCTTGGGTGCAATTTCTTATTTCTAGGGAGCATTTTCTCAGGTTCAATTTCTCTTACTGTATTTTTTTGATTGACCAGGATTTGCACGTGAATTTTCCACTTGACAGTTTTTGGTATGCATGGATTTCAGTTCCCATCCACCTATGTGAAGTGTGCATGGAAAACATTTTTAAATTTTAGATTTTAAGTTTTAAATGGTAAGACATTCTAATATATTGTCATCGGAATGGCAAAGCCAATCACGGGCAAGCAAAGTTTTTCTATAAAGTGCCAGACTTTATAGTAAAGATTTTTGGCTATGTGAGGTGTAAGTTCTCTGCCACAGCTACTCGGTCCTACCATAATAGCAAGAAAGTAGCCATAGAGACTATAGACACCAATGACTGGCTGTGACTGTAATTCAAAATGCTTTATTTTGAGGAACAGGTGGTGTGTGGCTATTTGCTGACTCCTGAAAACGATGAATCCTAATGTACAGACTGTTCTTCTTGATATAATTCCACAAAATTTCTACGATGTCACCCTGTGATGATACTATCCTTCCTCATACGGCTTTGACCATGTGTTTAGCCTAAGTAATCCATTTTAAAGTTCACGGGACCATTGCGGAAGTGCTACGGGGCTCCCTGTCCAGAGCCTTCAAAATCTGAGCCAAAGGAGACTTAGATTTTCAAGAGTGTCATTATGTTTATGACCTATGAAGATCTGTTGTGGTAAGACATAGAATCAAGAAGGATGTGACACCCTGGCAATTTCTCCTAGAGAAAATATGGAAAGCAAACAAAAGACAGAGTTTATTTACCTTCGGACTGATGCGTAGCCAGAGGAGTCTGGGTCTCCTTGGAGTACGACACGACTTCCCTGGGCAGGAAATCCACTTGGGTGACCTTCGACACCCCTAGCCTGTGCGGTCTTCGTCTGTAAGTAACAGAGGACGAACGCTTAAAGAGGGAAGGCATTCTCTGCAGGAGAGCTGTCAGCAATAATGCACAGGGCCAACTTGAACCCCACCCTGCACTTTCTCAGCGCAAGGGGCTTGGGCTGGAAGCTGGGACACTTGGCTTCTTGGCCCACTTTGGCCCTAATTTGCTGGTGATGTCAGATAGGTCCCTCAAGGTCTTGGCCTGGCTCAGAGAAGACGCTTCCGTTCTGAGCACCTGTGATTTGGCTTGTTTTAAATCAGTAAAGGGAATTTTCATTGGTAATACAAGATTCTAGCCTCTTACATGAGATGGACAAAGGAAAAGTAGTGATTGTCAAGTCAGAAGGAAAGAAAGGTAATTTCTTAATGGGGTAACATCTTCACTATGAGAAGATCAAGAGGAGCACATTCCAAGGGGGACTATAACACTTCTCAGTTCCCCAGGAGGAAGTAACACAGATCAGCATGTGAATTTGGTTAAAGGCACATTGCTACAGCACAGGTGAGTGAAGAGGCCACTGGGCTAAGAGTGATAGGTTTTAGCTTGTAATTCCCCAACTGTGACCATGTGAAAAAGTTTCTAAGTATTTATGTCACACTTCAAGTGTTTTCAGATGTCTCTAACACCTACCACGTCCTCTGTCCTCATAACACCTCTGGGAGGCATATGGGAAGATGGTATCGCAATCTCCATTTTATAGAGGAGGAAAATGAAATGCAGTGGAAAAGACATGTCCAAGTATATAGAACTCATAAATGGTTAAAGTACCATTGGCCCGAATCCTGGCCCAGTGCCTTTTCCACCAAGCCAGCTCCTACCTAGGGTTCTTAATGGTGGTTTCTGAGCTACTGCAGAAATCTAAAGTGCCTCCTGAGTCACCTAGGAACATCTAAATCACGGCAGCAGCAGAGTCTGGTGGTTAAGCACATAGACTCCAGCCTCCCACTTACCAGTTGTGTGTGTGATCTTAAACAAGATACCTAACCTCTCTGCACCTCTGTTTTGTCATCTATAAAATGGAGATATTACTAGCACTTGCTATTAGGATTATTATGGTAATGTGTATGTACTACACACATATAATGCATATACCAAATATATATTATGTACACATATGTACATAATTTCCACACTTACATCTTAAAACAGTTTCTGGAATATTATTTTTAACAAATAGACTTAATATTAGAATGTGGCATATTCTACTGTGTTTTTTAGAGATTTCTAGGCATAGAGTATTTGTGCTTCTCTCTGAGAGAAAGAAAAAGGTGAAATAAATGCATACCTCAGTAGCCCATGCAGGAAATCCTAGCTACATTCCCTAGCTTTCTATGGCCAGTAGAAGCACTTTTTATTCATATTATTGATTTAAAAAAATTGTTTTTAAGTTTATTTATTTCTGAGATGGAGAGAAACAGAGCATGAGCAGGGGAGGGGCAGAAGTGAGAGGGAGACAGAATCTGAAGCAGGCTCCAGGTTCTGAACTGTTAGCACAGGGCTTGAACCCACAAACTGAACCATGAGATCATGACCGGAGCCAATGTCAGACACCCAACCAAATGGGCTACCCAGGTGCCCCCATATTATTGATTTTAATTATTACTAGCAGATGGCACAGATTCATTGTATTTTTAGTACTACTTCTACTAATAAAATGAAAAAAAAATGCAGGTCACAGCTAGAAATTTCCTGGTGCAATCTCCAAGCATTCTAGGAAAACAAATGTGTCTTCTTTTGTGGGAGTTACTCAAACAACTGAGATGATATCTAAGATGTGTACAAAGTAGATGTGCACAAAGTTCTATAAATGTCAGTTTTAAGAACAAGCCTGTTTGGCCATCTCTAAAGTGCCAGTAAGCACAACCTCAGTCATAGCTCCACACAGGCCTGGGCCTCACAGGCGTCACTCGCTCAGAAGTCTGCACCACAGAGGGCCAAGCTGGGCCCCCAGAACTCCCTGCGGCCTCCTCACACAGAATTGGTGGAAAACACACAAAATACACTAGAAACAAAGTTGCCAAGCAAGGTAACTAGCTCAAAGTTTCAAAGTAAGAAATTCAGGCATTACTTTAACATCTTAAGTGAGAGAAGAATGTTTTCTTTCCTGAACTGGGTCTTTCTCAAGGCACGTGAAAAAGTAAGCATGAATAGACACCGCAGCACCGCTTGGGGTACTGCCCCTCCTGCTGTTTCACAGCCCAGAGCATCTTTCTGACGTTGTGAGAGGTCGGCTGCATCACACAAGTAAAGAGATGGAAAAGAAACACGTGCTTGTATGACAGCCCCACCTTTTCCAGTGGAGTCGCCCCTGGCATGAAGGGGTCCGCCTGGATCCCAAAGTTCTATGGGCATCTGTGTGAGGCCCAGAGATCTCCACACTCCCACTGAAAGGCACCAACACCTTCGAGATTCTAGGGTTTCTTGTCAATGGGACATAAGTCAGAGGCCTGTCTTGCTGGGTAACCAGCAGCAGGCGTGGAAATAGGAGGCTGACGTATAATGTGATAATCCACCATGGCAAATCAAAGCCAACTGGTAAGATAGTCTGGAGTAATGGTTAAGTCATGGACTCATTCAGAAACAAATCTGGGTTCAAATCTATGCTTGATCACTTACCAACTGAATGGTAGGTGAAAGCTTTGGATAAGTGACAAACCCTGCTAAGCCACAAGCTTCTTATCTGTTAAAATGGGGACATATCATTGAGTGGTTGTGAAGACAGAATGAAGCTATTCTTGTAAATCATACTTGTAAAGCACTTGCTTCTGTGGCTGGCACATAGCAAGCAAGCTCCTGGCTTATACATCTCTACTTTTAATTTATCTTTTTGATAATGCTTGTGTTTGTTTTTAAAAACCAGAGAAGACAGATTTATGAATGCTCTATATTTAAGATTCTTTAAGACAGCAGATTCGAAGATTATCTCTTTCAATGAAGCATAAGAATCACACACTAATGGCTTTATATGGGCACACTGAGTCTGTTTGCTTTTCCTTTAACTGAAAGTATTCTCACTTCTCAGCTTTCAAAACTTAGCTTGCTTAAGTGAGCTTATCTCTCTACACAAAATATTTTCCTTTCTCAAGAACCATCAGAAAGTGTCAGCCAGTCCCTTACTGGTGCTGTATTTGCAAGCTCAGGATCCCAATTCAACCCATGCCATGGAGAATAAATAAAAGCTAAGGTGTGATCAAGTGACTCTCTCAATGTGCTGATTGGTTGATACATCAGTAAACTTGTGGTCCTTTCCCCTTGAGGGTGAGTCTGTCTCAAATGATTTATAATTTTAAAGCAACCTCTTATAACCCTTCTTACAGGGTAATGGATATATTACTGTATCTTTTCATGCAGTCTCCACATCAATTAAGCTGCATTTATAGCAAATGATTTTATTCTTTGTGGCTATTCTACTGTTTGCTTTAGTAACTATGTGGTTACAATGCATATAAACACTTTTTATACATTATCTTATTATATCCTCATTATAATTTTATATCCTATTCCAATTTTACACTTGAGAAAATTAAGATTCAGTGATAGTCATTTGCCCCAAATCACAAAGGTAGTAAGTGATCGACCCAGATCTTGGCTCTGTCAAACAGCAAGTTCATGTTCTTAGAAATTGTTCTCTGTTGACCTTGTCCTTCAATTTTTTTCCTAATGCCTTATGAGAATCGTCTCACTGAGGCACACGCTTACAACCTAATATAGTAGAGGGTCAAGCACATGTGATCATTTATAAGTATGAGAAAGGATCCCTGAGGTCTAAATTTTTAGGACATAATAGAAGGATCCTGTCTGCAAGGTGAGTAGCACACAGCGGTTCCCAGTCCTAGCTGGTTGAGACAGGCTGGCCAGTAGGTGGCGCCCTTCCACAGCAAAGACCTTCCTCTTAGGCACATTCTCTGAGTCCTCCATTCTGAGTATTATTTCCTAGACCAGTCATTGGGGCTGCATGTCTGTGGACCAAGAATCCATCCAGTATAGGACTCTGTGACTGAGGCCTTCTTCAACTTCCCTTTTCGTAGAAAAATATTTCTACAATTTTATCAGGTGACAAAATTATTATAAAATGCTTAAGAAATGAAGTACACAGTAGTTATTTCCTTTAAGTATGAACTTTGAGCATCATGTATTTTTATTCAAGCCTTATGAGTTCATATTTCTTTTATACAAGGATATAAATTAAACTGCATAGCAATAGGAAAAAAAACCCTAGGTAGCACTAATGTTACTATAATTCCTTTTCCTTCTAATCTGGCTATAAATTCCATGCTGGCTCCTCAGTTCTGGCTCTGAGATTGCTTAGCTGCCATTCCACTATCCGGCCTGCAAAGCTCATGCTCTCACCTACACTAAAAGTCCTGGAAACCTCCTCTCCAACTAGTCCTGTCAACCTGGCTGAACAAGCTGGCTGAGCAAAGTTGCAATGTTTCTTCTATAAAGAAAGATCAGATTTTGATAAAGAATAAAAAGTGAAGCTATCTGAAGTCTGAGAAGGTCACTTGCTGGTGCTCGGGATGTAAACATTTACAGTTCACCATAAGCATAGTCCAATCTACCCCAGTTCTGTCCATTTGTCCTTGATGGGAAATCTACTCCCTTGAATGAGTGGAGACAGATCCCTATTCCTTTTTCTGTTTGGGGTTCAACTGATATCTATCCAACCACAGTAAGGTTAGCATGGCTTTGCTAAGCTGCTGACAAAGTTTTGTTATTCAAGAAAGAGGAAAACCCCAAGTGTAACTTAAGCATTGTCTATGATGTCTACCAAAGTTGAAAAAAATAATGGTTATATCCCAAATAGAAGGATTCTGTCCTATCATTAACAGCATGAGAAACATGTGCATTGCCACTGGAATTCTAATAAATATATACTATGTGGCTCCCATTTCAAAAGTAGATGAAAGTTGAAGAAAAACTTTACTGATATTTTTTAAGTGATTAATACACTAAACATTCTTTAATACTAAAGAGAAAAAACACTTGCAAAGCAAAGAGTTATCTGCCAAAACGGGATACCCTGGTCTTGTGCCTATGTTTTGAAAAGATCCATTCTTTTAAAGCCATGAGCATCAGAACCTCAGCTTCTAAGGCTGGTGCATCTGCGACCTGAAAATATGGAGACAGCCATTGTTTTGAGCCTACATGTGGAGTGCTAAGGAACACCCACCAGATGTCGAAGAAATTACTATCTATTGCCTCTAAAAATAAAGATGGGGTGCCTGGGTGGCTCAGTCAGTTGAGCATCAGGTCATGCACGATCTCGCGGTTTGTGAGTTCAAGCTCCGTGTCAGGCTCCGTGCTGACAGCTTGGAGTCTGGAGCCTGCTTTGGATGCTGTCTCTCTCTCTCTCTCTCTCTCTCTCTCTGCCCCTCCCCTACTCATGATCTGACTTTCTCTTTCTCTCTCAAAAATAAATAAACACTAAAAAAATTTTTTTAAGAATAAAGGCGAAGAATTTAGACAGGAAAATAATTTTGACAGGGCAAGGATCTGGCGGGGTGGTTATGGACGGCAAGGGGGAACCTCTGTTCCCTTTGATTAGATATGTAAGATGAAACATGCCTTAATTTTTTTATTGAAATAATATTTGCATACTATAAAATTCCCCTCTTTAACGTATACAATTTAGTGGCTTTAGGATAATCACCAAGATATGTAACCATCACCACCATTTAAGTGTACAATGTTTTCTTACTCCCTGAAGAAATTCTGTACCCACTGACAGTCACTTCCCATGATCCCTGTCCCCAGACCTTGGCAACCACTAATCTACTATCTACTTTCATATAATTGGAATGATATGATATATGGCCTTTTATATCTTACTTCTTTCACACAGTAATGTTTTAAGATTTATCCATGTTATAACATGTATCAGTATGTCATTCCTTTTTATTGATGAATAATATTCCATTGTATGGATATATATTATGTTTAATTCATTCAAAAGTTGATAGACATTTGCATTGTTTCCATTTTAGGTTATTATAAAAATATTATAAAATATTATATATTAACTATTATAAAAATATTACAAAAACTGCATATAAGCTTTTATGTGGATATACAGTTTCAGTTCTCTTGGAATTGAATCAAATTCTCTCCGAATGAGTATAAACCTAGCAGGGGAATTGTAGGGTCAATATGGCAATTCTATGTCTCACCTTGTGAGGAACTACCAGACTGTTTTCTAAAGTGGCTTCATCACTTTATATAATCACTAACATTGTACAAGGGTTCCAATTTCTCCACATCCTTGTCTACTTTTATTAACTTTTCATTATAGTGAGTGTGAAGTGGTATCCCAATGTGATTTTGATTTGCATGTTCCTCATGGCTAATGGTGTTAAGCATCTTTTCATGTGCTTATTCACCGTCTTTAGAAAAATGTCTATTCAAATTTTTTTGCTTACTTTAAAACTGTGTTCTTTGTCTTTTTATTGTTGGGTTATAAGAGATTGTTTATATATTCGGGATACTAGATTCTTATCAAATATGACTCACAAATGTCTTCTCCCATTCTTTGGGCGGTCTTTTTACTTTCTTGATGATGTCTTTTAAAATGCAAGAGTTTTTTGGGGCTCCTGGCTGGCTCAGTCGGTTAAGCATCCCACTTCAGCTCAGGTCATGATCTCACAGTTTGTGGGTTTGAGCCCTGCGTCAGGCTCTGTGCTGACAGCTCAGAGCCTAGAGCCTGCTTCAGATTCTGTGTCTTCCTGTCTCCCTGCCCCTCCTCTGCTTGTGCTGTCTCTCTCTGTGTCTCAACAATAAATAATGTTTTTAAAAAATTAAAGTATAAAAGTTTTCACTTTGAACAAAGTCAAATTCATCTATTTTTTTCATTAACTGTTTGTACATTTGATGTCATATAAGAAATCACTGCCCAGCCCAAGGCCATGAAGACTTACACCACTTTTCTCCTAAAAGTTTTTTCTAGTTTTAGTTCTTACATTTAGATTTTTGGCCTATTTTGAGTTAACTTTATAGATGTTGTGAAGTAGGGGTCTCACTTCATTCTTTTGCATTTGGATATCCAGCTGCCCATGCCTAATTTTTTTTTTTAATATTCAGTAACAAGACTGAGCAGGAGGTCAGGGAAAGGCTTTGTCATGAATATTATTCCTCACTGATACCTACCTGCCCAAGCAGTAGCCAAATCTGGCTGTAGAAGGATGGATTCCAGAAAAGGACCAAAAGCTTCCAAGGCTCTCATGAGAGCTCTCAGAGTACCTGAACATGCTTCCATCACTGCTCGGAGCAGCATCAAATTCTTCCTGAATCACTTAGACAAGATACAACTCATATTCTCTCTAATGTTCTAATTTCAAACCACAGTGAACATATAAGCAAACTTGATGTTCCGGCATTTCATATTCAGGACCAGTGAAGAAAACTGCATAAATATTGTTGTACTATCCCTTCTGGACTCATAGAGGGACCCGACAATATCAGAGAACTGCTTCCAGACAGCTGAAGCTTTAAGCAAGATGGCTCTCTTCTCAGAATCTCACAGATGCCATTAGCTAATTCTTAAAGACATGTTTATATCAGAGTGCATGATTCACTTTGTAATTCTTCATCAGTATTGGGAAGAAAGACTGAGCCTGACATTAGTAGGAGTTTTTTTAATGCCACAATGCACACATCTGTAGGAAGACACAGAAAAGCCAGAAAAAAAATATATATTTCAGGCATCCAACAAACCCTACAAAGTTTAAAAATTGTGAATCACAAAAGACTGTCAATAGTGATCCGGGAATAGCAGTCTCAGAGTGATCAACGCCTGGAAACCATAATGCTGGGCGATATATCAGTCAGATCCAGATCTAGTGGCAGGAGTGAGGTAGATAATGTGGCCGTCAAGAGCTTAGGTCAAAAGCCAGTGTGAGGCCTCAGAAGCCAGGGAACCAAAGAGGGTCACTGCAATAATGGGAATTCTCTGGAACTCATGCAGATAAAACCCGGAATAGATATTCTCAGAGACCAGGAGTTATTTAGACAGATGCCAAAGTAGGTCAAGGCTAAGGAATCAAAGAATGTCTTCATTGGACGCAGACTCAGTCCTGCTGGGTTTTATTCCTGCGTATTTGCATGTGAGTATTTCATCCCATGATGCATTAATGGGGCTGCCAAAGAATGTTTCTAGTGTTCCTTCTAAAATTTCTTGAGGTTTCTCAAAGAAGATTTCCTAAGACAGCAAGAATGGAAATGGTTCCATTTTCTTTCCTATCCAAACATTGTACGTGGGTATGTACAGTGGCTTTGACAACTGGAAAAGGAACTACTTCAGCCAACATCATTATCAGCAACCACAATTTTTGAAGCATGACACTACGCCTGATCCTAACATTATGAGCAGAATAAAGAGATCAAACATATATATCAAAAGGCAAATAGAATGAAAGGTAGCAAACAGTAAGACCCAACATGAGTGATCCACACAGTAAGTGGGACAGGAGAGTATAATGGACAGATTACTAAACGCTTCAATAAATAAAGCTTCACTGAGACTGAAGGCCTGATGTGAGTCTTGAAGGATAAGATAGGTGGGTCTACTCAGGTAGGTAGAAATGAATGAGGAGGGTGACCTAGGGAAGCCATCTTGTGCAAAAGATCTGGAGACTGAATTCACATTTTACACCTGACAGATCAAGTTTTCAGAAAAAAGTTTTAAGCTGAAGAGCAATGGAAAATTAAGTGTAGAGAGATACACTGTGAGCACATTCTTAGATGGCTTAAAATCTTGGGCTAAAGAACTTGAACTTTATGCTGTAGATAATGAAAAATTACCAAAAGTTACTATCGACCACTGCAAAGAAACATTTCAAATATGTTAGTATAGCAACCTTGGAAAGAATGGTGCCAAATCTCTCTTTGACAAGTATCTAGAGGCCCTGTGCAGGATCTTACAAGCTAAGTGTGGGGGAATCGTAAAAGGATCTACAAGCAGAGGGTTGGTGTGTTCAGTAAACAAACTCAAATATATTTTTCTTATTTAATTGGCCATAGGGAAAGCTCCATATCATGGTGCAGGTGGAGAGGAGGGTACAGAATACAGACATGCAATTTACACTTTCAGGACCTGCTCAAATCTGTTTGGTGGTGGTTTCCATTTGATGATGAGTTTCCATTTTCTATGTTCACATTTTAAAAATCATCTGAGGAGGTATTTATTTCGTTTCCATGATATTTACTTCTTACTGTGCAGAGATATTAGTTTGGCAGCTAAAGTATTTTTGCTGAACAGAAGCAAATGTCAAGTCTGGCTTAGTCAACAGGCATAGCCAAAGGGTTTGCCTTGAATTTAATAACACTAGTAAGTCTTGCAAATTTCTGGGATGAGAGAGCAGTGAAAATAGTCACAGTTAGAATACAGCCTGGCAATGTCAGTGGAGATTCTGCTGTCAAGTGTCCACCTTACACTTGAAAGTTCAGAATTACAAGGTCAGGTGGTACAAAAGTGTGTTCTCTCCAATATTACATTAAAAAAAACAATCAATATAAAAATTTGATAGAAATGGTCTTTTACTGACTTTATGTTCGTGAACAACCTTCTATAGGAGTTGCAACATAAAACTATAAATTTAAACAGTTCTTTGAGTCACCTAGTACCAAAATATACACGTCCTTGCCAACTGGTCACATTCATTTTTCTGAAATGGAAATAAAAAAAGAATAAACTTCTCTGAAAATCCTGCTGCTAGGGTGGAACAGAAAATATCCTCTACCTGCTTACTCAAGGTTCTTGAGAACAGAAAACAAAGACTGGCAGATAGCAAGTAGTTTCTCAAGAAATGTTTGAGGACTGGATAAAGAGTATCATAAGGGGTAAGGGAAATGCTTCCTTGTGACTCTCTTATGAATCTGTTAAAACCAATTTATTAAAGTTTTTCATGGGTCAAATTTTATTATATATTTACAGACTCTGAAATGCATTTTACTATTACTTTTTGATATAGACACGTTGTAAGTTGCTGTTCTAATGTATGATTAGGTGTTATTAAAAAGGCAGAGATTGACAGTTCTTGAGTTTGAGCCCCGCATCAGGCTCACTGCTGTCACCTCGGAGCCTGCCTCAGACCTTCTGTCCCCTTCTTTCTCTGCCCCTCCCAGACTCATGCTCTCTCTCTCTTTCTCTCTCTCTCTCTCTCTCTCAAAAATAGATAAAACATTTTTTTAATGCAAAGACTGGGGAGTCTGGGTGGCTTAGTTGGTTAAGTGTCTAACTCTTGGTTTCAGCTCAGGTCATGATCTCACAGTTCATGGGTTCGAGCCCCACATCAGGCTCCACACTGACAATGTGGAGCCTGCTTGGGACACTCTCTCTCTGCCCCTCCTTTGCTCATGTGCTCACTCTCAAAATAAATAGAAGAAATTTTTTTTAAAAAGTAGGCAGAAACTGTCCATTTGCTCAAGAATACAACCCACACTTTTCTCAAGAAAATACTAGACCTTATTACATGGGAAACCTTAAAAATTAATTCAAACCAGGAATTTAAACATCATGTAAGAACATTTGATAAAACTTGAAGAACAAGCAAAAGCAGGGATACTTCATCAAAGGCTAATGAGGTTACTACTGTTCTGTTAGTCAAATGGAAATGGTTTTAAGTGTGAAAAGTCCTCTAAAACTGCCTGGCAAGATTTTCTCAAACACTTACCACTTTCATCAAAAGATGAGACTAACAATGGCCTCAGCTTACTGCATTGAGAGAGTTCTCAGGCCATGGTGCAGGGAAGAAATCCAAATAAAATCTAAAATCTAGCAGACCCCCTAAGTTAAGGAGACAACTGAGAGTCGAGGGATACCAAGCCAGTTAGAATTCACAGGACAAAATAATAGAAAGAATACCACAAAAAGAGAAAACTCAAAAGATCTTCAAAGGGTTGCCCTTGAAAATGGAGCTTGGTACTGGGTGATCTAGTGCAAATATGTGAAGAAATCATCTGAGGCCAAGGAAAGAACTACCTGAAAAATTCAAGGCAACAGTACTGGGCACTCACACAGTTAGTGTCTGTTCCCACCGACTAGGCTAGAAAACTGCAAAATTTATGGGTCATTGTGTACAATGCAGGAATTACTTAGCCCCAGGCTGAGCACTGTAACAGTCCCAACTAAGAAATCTTAAAAGAAGGACTTGAAAGGATCAAACTCTTTCCAAGTGAATTAACTGTATCTCAGAACAAATCTCAAGAAGATTTCTGGAAATTCAAATATAGACAATACCTAACAAACTAATATTCACAATATCTGACATCAACCAAAAATTAGCAGACCTACAAAGAAACGGGGAAAAATGACTATAATGAAAAGATACGTCAATCAATTGCAACTGAACCAGAATTAAAACAGATTAAAACTGTACTTCAAGTGTTCATAAAGTTAAGTAGAAACATGCAAGATTTCTGCTTTTAAGTTTGTTTATTTATTTTGAGAGAGACAGCCAGCACAGAGTCCAATCTGGGGCTTGAACCCACGAACCGCAAGATCATGACCTGAGCTGAAGTCAAAAATTGGAAGGTTAACCAACTGAGACACTGAGGCACCCCACACAATTTCTTTCAAAGACCCAAATTGAACTTCTAGAGAGGAAAATTACAATATATGAAATTAAAAAGTCACTGAGTAGGCTTTTTTTTTGAATACTAGAATTTGCAAAATAAAAGTTTAGTGAACATACAAACAATGGAAATTATCCAAAATAAAACACAGATAGCCTTTCTCTCTCTTCCAGCCATCCAAGATGTCAAAAGGAAAGAAGGCCAAAGGGAAGAAGGTGGCCCCAGCCCCCACTGTTGTGAAGAAGCAGGAGGCCAAGAAGATAGTCAACCCCTGTTTGAGAAAAGGCCCAAGAATTTTGTCTTCTGACAGGACATCCGGCCCAAAAGGGACCTCACACACTTTGTCAAATGGCCCCGCTACATCCTGCTGCAGTGGCAAGGGGTTATTCTCTATAAACATCTAAAAGTACCTCCTGTTATTAACCAATTCACCCAGGCCCTGGACCGCCAAACAGCTATCAACTGCTTAGGCTGGCCCACAAATACAGACCAGAGACCAAGCAAGAGAAGAAGCAGAGATTGCTGGCCTGGGCTGAGAAGAGAGCTGCCATCAAAGGGTTTGTCCCCACTAAGAGGCCACCTGGTATTTGAGCTGGGCTCAACACCATCACCACCTTGGGGGAGAGCAAGAAGGCTCAGCTGGTAGTGACTGCACATGATGAGGATCCTACTGAGCTGGTTGTCTTCCTGCCTGCCCTGTGTCATAAGGTGGGGGTTCCCTACTGCATCAGCAAGAGGAAGGCCAGGCTGGGGAGTCTGTCCAGAGGAAGACTACACCACTGTTGCCTTCACACAGGTTAACTCAGAAGACAAAAGAGCTCTGGCTAATAGGGTGGAAGCCATCAGAACCATTTACAGTGACAGATAGGATGAGATCTACCATCACTGAGGAGGCAATGTCCTGGGTCCAAAGTCAGTGGCTCACATAGCCAAGTTGGAAAATCTCTTATTATTTTAATCTCAGTGATAACTGGCTACTTATACAAAAATAAAAATAATGCAGTGTATGATTTATAACATAATTAAAAATAAAATGTATGACAGCAATATCACAAAAGTCTAGAAGTTAAATATATGTGTATTATGAGGTTCTTGTACTGCACAGGAAGTGGAATAATATCATTTGGAGGTAGGTTGTGATGAGTTAAAGATATATATCATAAACACTAAAGCAACCACTGAAATAATAAAATGAAGAGATACAGCTAATAAGTCAATAAAAAGTTAAAATAGAATAACAAAAAATTCGATACAAAAGGAAGCACCAAAAATAATAATAAAAGGAAAGAAGAATACATAGAACAAATAGAGAACAAATATCAGTATTATAGATTTAAACCCAACCCTATCAATAGTCACATTAAATGCAAACAGTGCAAATATCCCAATTAAAAGGCAGATATTATTAGAATAAAGATACAACACCCAATTACATGTTGCTTATAAGAAATGTACCTTTAATGTAAAGAAACAAATAAAAGTAAAAGTTAAAGAGTCAAAAAAGATATACCATGCTAAGACTAATCAGAAGAAAGCTAGAGTGGCTTTACATTTACATTTATAGTGACATTTATATTTAATGTTAATTAAATTAATTAAATATAAACTTACATTTATATTTCATATTAATATCACAAAGGAGATTCCAGAGCAAAATATATTACCAAGGACAAGGAAGTTCATTTCATAATGATAAAGAGATCAATTTATCAAGAGAGACATAAGAATCCTAAACATTCATGTACCTGATACAAAATTTCAAAATACATGAGGCACAATCCGACAGAATTGCAAGAAATAGAAAAACTCAAAACTGTAGTTGGAAATTTCACTCCTCTAGCAATAATTGATAGAGCCAACAGAAAGAACATCAGCAAAATATATGGAAGACTGAAACAACATAATCAACCAACTTGACCTAACTGATATTTATAGAACATTTACCCAACAACAACACAAGGGCACATAGGACATTTACTAAAACAGATCATACTATGGACCATAAAGTAAGTCTGAACAAATTAAAAGGACACAAATAATACAAAATATGCTCTCTAACCACAAAATAATTTAATTAGAAATTAATAACAGAAAGATCTCTGGAAAACCCCCAAATATGTAGAAACTAAATAACACACTTCCAAATAGCTCATCAGTTAAAGATGAAATAAAAAAGGGAAATTGGGAAGTATTTTGAATTAAATGAAAATAATAGGAATATATCAAAATTTGCAAGCTGCCACTAAGCAGAAGTTAAGAGGAATTTCATAGCACTACAAACTTATGTTAGAAACAAAGAAAGGTCTCAGGGTGCCTGGGTGGCTCAGTCAGTTAGGCATCCAACTCTTGATTTCAGTTCAGGTCATGATCTCACAGTTCTAGGATTAAGCCTGCACCAGGGCTTGGAATTCTCTCTCTCCCTCTCCTTCTACCCCTTCCCCATTCACACACTCTTCCTCTCTCTCAAAATAAATAAACATTAAAAAAAAAAAATGAAGAAAGGTCTCAAGTCAATGACCTCTGATTCAACTTTAAGAAACTAGAAGAGGAAAAGCATATCCAACACAAAGCAAGCAGAAGAAAATATCAGAGAAGAAATTGATGAAGTAGAAAATAGAAAAATAGAGAAAATCAATGAAACCGAATGCTGGTTCTTTGAGAAGATCAATAAAATTGATAAACTCTAGCCATACTTACCAGAAGACAAAGACATAAGACAAAATTTGCCAATATCAAGGAGACAGGTGACTGTATCTATAGATTCTGCAGATATTTAAAAGATAATAAGAGATACATACACACTTTTAGGCCAATAAATTTGCCAATGGAGATGAAATGGACATATTACTTCAAAGATACAAACTGCCAAAGCTCATTCAGAAAAATACAGATTACCTCAATAGCTCCACTACTATTAAAATTATTGAATTTGTTTTTTTAAATATTCCCTCACGATAAAATCCCAACTCAAATGGTTTCATAAGTGATTGTATTCTACCACCTATTTAAGGAATCCTTGATATTGAAATTATATCATCAAAAGCATGATCCATAAAAGATCAAATTTGTAAATTGGAATTTGTCAAAATTAAACAGGTTTCTTTTCTTAAAGACACTGTTAAGAGAATGAAAAAGACAAATCCCAAATGGGGAGAAAATATTTACAAACTCTACATTGAATGAAAGATTGTATCTCAAATATACAAATAACTCTCAAAACATCATAAAAAGAAAATAATCCAGTTCATAAACAAAGGGCAAAAGATTTAAGCTTATATTTCATCAGAGAAGATATTCACGTGGCAAATAGACACATAATGAGATATTCAACACCACTGCCACTAGAGAAATGCAAATGAGATACCACTACACTCCTTTAATAGTAGTTAAAAAAATTAATAACTTTTTAAAAAATCCAAATCAAGTGTTGTCAAGAATGGGGAGGGGTTGAGGGTTTCATGCACTGTTGGTGAGAATATACTGCTAAAACCACTTTGAAAGTACCTTGATAGTCTCTTAAGTTAAATGTATATGCACTATATGATTCAGCCATTCAATTTGGTGATATTTACCCAAAAGAAATAAAAAATATACGTCTATAAAATGATTTTTATATGAATGTCCATCAGTTTTTTTTGTAATGGGCAAAAAAACCCTCAAATGTACATCAGAGAGTGCCTGGATAAACAAATTGGCATATCCAGGCGATGGACTACTCAGCAACAGCAAGGAATGAACCACTGACACATGCCTCCCATGAATCAATGTCAAAATAGTTATTCTGCTTGAAAGAAGTCAATCGAAAGCGTACCTATCGCATGGTTTCATTTATATGATATTCTAGGAAATATAAGTGAATGTATAGTGACAGAAGGCAGATCAGTTTGTTTTGAGGGGTGGAAGGAAGCAGCGTGAGGGTTACAAAGGGCTGTGAGGAAACTGTTTATTATCTCTGGTGTGGTGATGGGTTCACAAAATGTGTACACATGCTAAAACTTAGCAATCTGAATAAATGTGTGCATTTTTTTTGACAATTATACTTCAATAAAGCTGTTTAAAAAAATCAAGTGTATGTCAACTATGCTTCAATTAAAAAAGAAGCAAGGGACAGGCCAAGCTATGGGCTATGGTCAACCTCATGCCAAGCATCAAGAAGAGGAGATAAAATCTCCAGAAAAATCTTGCTGCGTGAAGCATATTTCATGAAACTGTGTATGAGAGAAGGACTGCCCTACACCGTCTGTCAGAAAAGGGAAAGTGTCACTAATCAGTATCTGCAATTGTAACCTGGCTAAAGTCATCTCCTCTCTCCAACAGTCTCTCAGTGCCCCTTACAAGCTCTCTACAACCAACCACTCAGCGAACAGAAAACCTCATTTCTCACCTTTCTCTGACTCACTGGATCTGCTCTGAAGTAAAATATGACAGGCGAGGTGGGAGCCACAGATGTGCCATCTCCCCAGAATAAGTCACAAGTTTTAATCTGCACAGTCAACTGAGTTTTAGCTTAGAAAACACATATAAATGGGAAAAGTCCCAACTGTTCCACATCAGCAAGTGTAATTTAGCAACGCCACAATCTGTCTAAAAATCTGTTAATTTAAGTGCATCGGGTAGAGTCTGTGCTAGTTCCATCCTCTATTTTTTTTTTAAACACAATGGAACATTGAAGGATTGCACTCTGAAATTCCGATGAATTGTAACATGCTATATCTTCATGTTTCTGTGCTTGATTTAAGCCACATTTCTCGGTTACTCAAATAATAAAACTTGAAATGTGACATACGCAAACTAAATAACCAAGAATTTAGTAACATTAAAAAAGTGTTTTCAGTTAGTAACCTGAAGTGTTGGGATATTTCCTTGGTTTAGCTGGGTTGCAGGTTTTCTGCGAACTCTTGCATATACAAAGGGACATGCAGGCAGATGGCATTTAATCTAATGCCCAGACGGCCCTTCAACCTCCCTGGACACCCACAGCAGGGACTGACACTGACAGAGACCCACAGATCCATGTCCAGGAGTCTCAGGAATGCAAAATAAATAATAAATAAATAAGCAAGTAAACAAATGCCCACTTTGAGACTTACGGGGTTAAATTTCGAAAGAAAACATATTTTGTAATTTTATAAAATACTGTAATACAATGTGCTATTCACATATGGGGGGATCAAGTGGCATATCTGGTACTTATCTGGTTTGTTAACTGGCTTGAGGGAAAGGGAGCAAGCCCTGGTTTGTAGCATTTGCCCATTTTTACAGTGTGAATACTTCCATCGTGGCTGATTTCACTGAATGCAAAGTCGGGAAGAGAGGCACACAGGCTGGCCCTCCTATGCTTGGGCACGGGCCACTACAGGTACCCTGCTGGCAACATCTCATGTGTCACTGTGGCCAACTCCAGTCCCACAAGAGAAATAAAGTCAGTTTCTAGGATATGCCTATGTGCTTTATTCTTTGGGGATGAGTTTTCCATTCTGAAGCTATCTTTTAACCTGTGACAGTACAGTTCCATCAGAAAAAAAAATGATCTTTACAATGTAGGAGACATTATCTACCACCAAATATCTGAGATTTCTTAATATTGAGAAATTCAACAAATTTGCCTTTTCTTTAACAGGAATCTTTATGTGTTCAAACAATTCAAATTAAATGCTTACTGTGAGTCTCCCAAAAAAGTGAAAAGGAAAGGAAACAAACAAGACAGGACATTTTCATATCAGTTTGAGACAAAAGTTAACCTAAGGCATTTGTTAGTAAAGAGGAAGGATGGTTAGGGTATAGTCAAATGTATCCCCTCCCACAGAAAGCGTGCGCCCCACTTGAAGCAGAAGGGTGGGTGTATGTTTGTATATTTGTTTGTTTTAGAGGAGTGTTGTTTTGCAGTAAACGGAATTAAGGTGAAATCAAAAGCCACCCTTTGGTGGTGTTTTCCAAAAAGAGAGACTTTCTTCAAAGCTCAACTTGATAAGGAAAACTAACAGAAGGAAATAAACTTCTCAAACTGGAAGTTCAACAAAAGCGGGGAAACATGAGCAAACAACAGCTCCAGCATTTCAACACAACTGTAGCAAAGAAATCATAAAAGGAGTAACAAAAGAGCAGACATATACCCAAGTTCTGAGTCTGACTGCAGCTGGAGCACTGAGGGGTCTGTGTCCCACTGCAGGGTCCTAATCGTGCAGCACAAAGGAAAAAGAACACAGAGAATTAACAAAAGGGGAGGGAAACAAACCAAACCAAACCATGTCATTCATCAAGGCAATGGCATCTACAGTACATACACAGAACATCTCCCGCTTCTCCACCCGCCTCCGGCCCCAGGTTCAAGGAAGATCCCATGAATCTCAAGTGACCAGAGAAAGTGAGGAGCAGTCCTTTCCTTTGAGCGTCTGCTTGATACTGGAAGTTATGCTTGTTTTCATGAGAGGAAGTCCTGAGCTAAATACTGACACTCTACACATAGCCCCACCCTTTTTTGGTTTGTTCTGCTTTCTACTCAAGCCTGACTGATTTGAGCATGGAAACTGGTTCATGTCTCTCGGACGCCCCAGAGCCCTTCTACACCTGGGAACCCGGAGCATCCCCCATCTGGTGAAGAGAACCAAAGGCAAGGCTGCCCGGGGCCAGAGCAGGAGCAGCTGAAGAGGTGAGGCCAGATGGAGCCCGACTTCCAGGCGTGCTCAACAGCTGGCTTTCTCAGTCAGGTACTGCAAGTATAATGCATTGGATTTTGAGGCTTACGAGTATTTTGGTGTTACACTGAGATGATCTCATTTGTCCCTATGACACCAGGGATATCTTACATCTTTTAAATATTCACAAGAGACAATACAAAGTATCAACGGTTACCAAGGCATTCGATTTTCCTTATTATTTCTCCTTCAAAATGAAAAGGGATGGGGCACCTGGGTGGCTCAGGCAGTTAAGCATCCAACTCTGTTTCACATTTCGGCTTAGGTCATGAACTCAGGGTTCCTGAAATCTAGTTGGGCATCAGGCTCTGTGCTGATTGTGCACAGAGCCTGTTTGGGATCCTCTCTTCCTTTCTCTCTGCCCTTCCACTGCTTATGCTCCTTTTTTATGTTTGTTTGTTTAAAAATAACATTTTAAAAAACATATAAAAAAATAAAAGGGGGTAAACTGTTTTCTAGAAACAGAGGGCACACAAGAACCTTTCTCAAACCCTTTTGCTTAATCTAAGTATGGCCCACAGACCGGGGTCAGCATCATCTCTGGAACTTGTTGGAAATACAGACTCAAGTCTCACCCCAGACTCACTGACTGCACACTACAGTTTAATGAGGTCCCAGGCCATTTGCAGGCCCTTTAAAGTTTGAGAAGCTCTACTCAGTTTCCTGATCTCTAAAGACTTACCATGGATTATGAGACAATTTAGGTTTAGGCTGACCTGGCCTGTTGCAATCTTCCAAACTTAGGTTTAACCACTGTCCCCCACTCACTGTGTCCTCTTTGATATTCTACCTGCTAAGAGCTGCATGTCTTCCCTCAAATGTCACCTGCTCAGAGAGGATTTCCTTATCTCACTACCTTGTAGCACTTCCTTGTCACCTTCATCCCTGTTCCTTACACCATTTTCCTTTCTTCATAACACCTGTGGCTTTATTATGCATCTGTTTATTTATTACTGTTTGCTATTTCATCTAGATTTGAGCCTTATAATGGGTGGTGATGGCTGGATGGGTGGGCTATATCCCTAGATTATAGAGATATGCCTAGAAAAGTGCCTGGCATACATACATAAATAATACAGTATTAGTTGAATGCATGAACAAGTGGATGGATGATCTCCCTCTGGTTTTCTACAGGGATTACATGCAATTATACCTATAAAGCTCAAAGTAACTATTGATAAACAGTAGCCATTCGTACTACTACTACATTCACTATCTCTGCTACTGATATTTCTTTGAGTCAATATCCTACCTACAGGCTCCTCCTGCAGGGGTAACAGATTGAAATTCACAACTTTCCTTATCAGCTCTGACTGTGCTCCTGTCCTCTTAGCTGAACATTCTGAAACATAACTACTAAAATCCAGTGAGAACTCTAATCAGCCACCGTTTCTCAGACCAGTGCTTCTCAAATTTCATACACATACCTGGGAATACTGTCAAAATGCAGATTCTGATTTAGTAGGTCTGTGACATTTCTAACAGGCTCCAGGGGATGTAGATGTTACCAGTCTGTCGATAACACTTTCAGTAGCAAAGTCTTGACTTAGATCAGTGGTTTTCAAACTCTGACAAGGATCAGAATGATGGGGAAGGCTTACAAAAATATGGAATGCTGATCTCCAACTCCAGAGATTCTGATTTCAGTAGGTCTTGGGTGGGGCCTGAGAAGGTGCACTCTAACAAATTCCCAGGTAATGCTCAGAGCTGACCCTGGAACCACCTTTTGAGAATGACTGGGCTGGACCACTGCTTTCATTAGTCAGCAGGGAGAAAGCATCACTGATCCTCAAATATGTCAGCCTATAAGCCTGTGATTAACTCAACCTGGCCTAAGACCCAGCCCACTTTCAGACCAATTAAACCAGAATATGCAGGGTGAGATCCAAGCATCTGTATTTCTGAAAACTCTCCAGGTAATTTTAATGTGCAGCCAGGGATAAGAACCCCTGGTCTGGATTCATTCCCTGCTTGAGAAAAGCAGCCTTCCCGGGTTCTGGACACTGATTCCTTCACCTGTTTCAAATGTGAAAGTTACAGAGTCTGTGATTTATATTTGCTAATCACATATCTCTGGAGATTAGACCTTTTGTCTTTCGGGTATTTCTTTGGCTACTGACAGAACAGCAGCCTCTGGCTCTGGCTGGCTGTGAGAAGCATTCCCCTGTAAGGGTTCGGATCAGCTACTTGGCCCTCAGTTTTCCCTTGCGGTTTCTTACGGGATGAGCTTTTTTAAACTTTTCACTTCTCCCAGGCAGGTGAAGAATGCAGCAGCTCACAGGTGGTCTGGCTGTCCTGTTACTGTCTGACAGCTCATCTGTACTCACTGTATCCTTAGGAAGTAAAAATGATGATCCCATCAGAACCACTCAAAAAAGTCTACAGGTCAGCAGTCTGGCATTTGCCTTTACTCAGGCAGAACAACAAAAGCCGGTCTATGTAACAAACCCACAGCAGTCCTGCCCCACAGTCACACACACAGTATCCAGTCAAACAAATCACAGTCATCGTCAGTAACGAGCGGTGGGATAGGGAGTCAAGTCAAGGATGCTGTCAGGTGTGCTAGTTTTATTTTCTTCTCACTTTCCCCATTATTGCCTGTGGGGTGGTCAGACTTGCACAGAATGCACTTTTTCTTTGAAAAAGAACTTAAAGCCAATGCATTAAATGGGCAAAGGTTGTCTATGTTTCCAAGAGTAGCCATGCCTGATCCTCTGGCGGGAGATTTGTGTTTGGGGTGTGACTCTTGTGCATCCTGATGGAGTTCTCTGTCCTCAGCAAAATGAAGAAGCTGACCTAGAAACCCTTTAAATCTCTTTTTCTTTTTCTTTTTTTTTTTTTTTTTTGCTTAATCTTTTAAGTCATTGGATGATTATTAAACTGCCTTTCAGTTCTCTTTTCTCCAATTGGTATAGTTTTTATGACTAATTGACACAGACCTTACTTCCCGATCATCCTCATACCAAGTTAGTGTATCACGGAAAATAAAATGATGGTTTCCCCACAGCTTCATGGGTAGTGTGAAATCTTGCCGGGTAGTCTATTTTTTTTTTTAACGAAAGAACTAGTGAAATTGTAAGTAAACAAACATTTGTGACCATCATATACTACCCCAAAATACTGTTCTATACAAATCACCCTGCTTACTAGAGTAATTAGTTCTAGTTGTCAGTCATCTTTGGAGTGGACCAATCAATGCATGCAGGGAGAGGATATTTTTGACAAGAGCACTCATGTACTTATTCAATAAATATCTCTTAAAGCCTAATGTGTAAAATACTATGAAAGAGGATGAAAAGAATTCTCAAGGAACCTACAACATGTTTTATAGAGAGATAAAACATGTATAAATAGTTTGGTAGGACCAGGCAGAAAGTAAAACATGCCACAGAACTGGTGTGGGGCATGGGACTTGCACTTAAGAATCTGACATTTTAGTGAAGGAATGAGGTGTATGAATATATGAATATTTGTATCTAATGATATAATGATAACATACACACAAAAGAGAAAGTAGTTGTCATTATGTCCCAGGGTCTGGCACAGTTTAAAGTTTCAATAAATGTTAGCTGAAAAAATAAATAAATGGCACAAGAAAGATGAATAATAACGAAAACTATTGTTGGCTTTCAGTGAGTGCTCGCTCCGTGCCGGCCTGCCAGGCATTGGACTGAGCTCATTATCCTTTGGAAGCTGGAACAGGGAAACACTCTCCCTCTGAAAAGATCAGAGATTCCATTTGACCTGGTTTTGGAAGGACGGGGTTAGGATTTGGAGGTAACAGACTCACTTTTCATCAGTGCCCAGCTTATTGGACTTAAGTAGTTGAGACGGTTTACTGGGTCTAATAAGAGCCTGTTATATTTTAGATGTCAATTTGCCTATTTATCATGAGAACATTAACTGCCAGGCACAGCAGTTACACACGTCGAATAAAGTCGTCTCTCCGTGGAGGTCAGCATCCTGAGAAGCCAGATGACCAGGAGTGACTTTGGGATTAGAGATACTACTCGAATGGATGTTTTACTACTACAGCTTTTCCCAGCCCTCCCCGCCCCTCCTTATCATGTCTGCCTCTTTCTGCAAAACAAGACATATCCCCCATATCCCCGCTCGGTGCTCTGAGTCTCCCTTTCCCCCCAGTTATGGGATGCCCAAGTAAACCCTTTCTGATTGATGAAATCTTTCTTTAACTATGCCTGTTAGATTTTTGTCTTGGGTTCCTATATGGAAAACCATCCTGGTGTTATTCGTTTGCACACTTTTAAGAGCTGCATTTGTCCACCACTGTCATGGTTCTATGGTCCCACAGTTAGATGGCTGTTTGGGACCTTTCCCAACTTTGTTTCAAACTGTACTAGGTACAGAAACTTCCCACATCATGGAAAGTCATCACTCACTTATTTGACCCTAAACATGCCAGAGAATGTAGCCTCTGGTTTTTCATCTGGAAAGGCCTACCATGTAACATTTAATTTACAATTTGGGAGACTATGTGTTTTTCAATACTTTTTAAAATAAAAGAGACAAAGTATCAAAATTATTCAAATTAGCAGTGGCCTAATCAGAGACTAACAGAACTTTATATTTTAAATTTTCTATCAATTTATCAGTAACTTCTTATAAAATTCTCCCTCCATTGGTCCAATTTTATTTGCTCAGTTTCAGTTTATTAGATAGAAGTAAAAGTTCAAAAACAAAACAAAGCAAAACAACAATTATCCCTAGTCTTTTGTTCAAAATATGATTTAGGAGTGTAACACATGAAGTCTAGCTTGCATATGCCTTGCTCTCTGATGAGTGTGTAACTGCTCCCTGTTCAGCTCTTACCAACAGCAAGTTGCTGGTTTCCATTCTTCTTTCCATCTTTATTAAACCTCTGAGTAGAAAGCCTTGAAATTCTCCCCTGAAGAGTGTCATTGCTTTTGGCCTTTTCTTTGGTTATAAGAGACTAATGACTGATAAATATTTGGAAGGCCGTAGTTAAGAATTCTGTCATTTGTCATGCTAACACTCAACTTGCATACACATGGCATTTAAAATCAGTAGAGTTCTTTTGAATAGCAAGATGCCAGTATGTGGCAAAAACAATTAACACAGAATTGTTCTGGACTTGTTTTACTTCCAGAAATGCAACCTATGGAAACAAAACATGATAAACAATAATAATAACAAAAATGATGGTGATGCTAATGGGATGGTGGTGATGGTGATGGTGACAACCTCCAAATCATCAAACCCACGGCCAATTTTGGCAGAGCTCTTATTCTTTGCATCCCTATAAAGCCAAGCATTCCCCAGTTAGCATTACTCCTTCCCTCACCTCTGTACTCTAACCCTAGGTCATCCCATGCATGTCTATTGACCTTCTGCCAAAAATAACCACAATGTCCTCATCAGCTTTGAGCTCCAAGTCCACTTTTTCACATGCCATTTGAAGATACTCATATGCACACCAGAGCCATTTCACATTTCTCGTCTCACCTGTCTTTTGTTTTCTTTTCCACCCCCATAACCCTTGTTTAGGCCTTCAAGCCTTTATATCAGACCAATCATTCCTCACCAACCCTCAGAGTTGAAGGTTCTATAAAATTACAGCGTCTCAGGCCTCACCTAGACCTGTGGTTCTGGTACCTGTGTTTGTAACAAGTTCCCAAGTGAATTCAATAAACTGCCACCAGGTATGGGAGGCACAGATTGCAACTATCACAAAGGTCACCCTTGTTTTCCAGACTCAGCTCCTTCAACACTGCCTCTTTATCATGCATTCTGCCTCCCCTAACCCCTGGCCCTTTTCCTTTGTGTATGCCTTTCCACCATCTGAAATGTCCTTTCTCCCAGCTTGACTTGTCCAAAGCATAAGCATGAGCATTCTGTAAGGCTCAGCTCAAATGCCATGCTCTCTAAATATATTTGTCCTCAATAACCTCATAACCTCATTCAGAAATAACTTGTCTCTCTCTGGGACAGAAATAGAGAAACACTTGGGTCTCTTATTTCGCAGCTCTCTTTGCTAATCTACAGTCCAAAACCCATACTGAAGCCCAAATCTGAGGACAACCTACAGGAAATAAAGAGCACTGTTACAAAGCTCAAAGGTATCGGCATCAAGCCAAACACACCGCTGGTCCCCACTCTGACTTTTTGCCCTGATTCCAGTGACTGGATTTCTGCCTTGATTCTGTGACAAATCCCCTACCTTCTACTTCGGTCCTATAACTACTGCCAGTGGTTCTCCTTCAGTGAGGCCCACCTTCACTTGTCCAGCAGCCTTGAACTACCCTGCGTTCACCTCTGTCCTCATCGGTCTTCTCATCCCGCACCAAGCCCACCCAATATTTTGCAAAGAGAGTCTGTGCATAAGTATGTGCACATAGACACACACACACACACACACACACACACACACACACACACATACACAGACACACACACGCACGCGCGCGCATGCCAGTAAATATTTAACAAATACCTAGTACGTGTCAAGACTCTTCATAGGGTAGTAATGAAACAAAATCACTTGTCCCAAATGAATATACTACAAATTAATTAGGGATGGTTTGGGAATAATGGTTTATGACATCATTGCTCATCTCTATGAGTACAAATATTTGAGAGCTGTAATTACATAGCAATATTTCCTTAGATGGCTTCAAATTAAATCTGTCAATTTACCAGAAGTAGGCTCTTAGAAGTGAGAAATTTCTTTCTCTTTATCTTCCTTGCAGGTCTAACATTTACTGTGCATCTTTCACACAATAAATTCTTAACTATTCAGTGAACAAACTGATCAGTGAAGAAACAAACAGGTGCTCTTAGTTGCCTATTCTGCCTGTGGGTGTGAGAAGTGAGGGCAAGTTGATTCCCAAGGAAAGTTTTTACCTTCTTTACTAAAAAAGGAAAGAATAAAACAGGACATGTCTGGCCTAACATCACTGATCTTTCCCAAGCGAGATCTGTGCTGAGAATGAAAGGAAAGCCAGCTATCTTCTCTACCAAATGAACTCTGCAACTTTATTTAGTCGCTGAAGCCACTGTGCTGGAACTCAACTTCTCACATTCTTCCTTTTCTAAGGTGGAGCAACAGCTTGAGGGCAGAATCCTGAACGCCCCTGAATCCCAGGGTCTCTGAACACTTGTCCCACGTGCCTTCTCTGTCCAACAAATCACTAGTCACTAATCAGATAAAGAAAATAGTTTGGGCCAGTGTGAGCATAGTGCCAAATAGAAAGTCTCCAGTCGGTGCTACCCGCCAAACACCTATTTTTCTAAGTGAGATTTCCAAATGTAATGCACTGAATAATAAGGACATTTTAAAATCTGTCATATCACTCAATCTGTCACTGTCATTAACATAGCATCAATTAATTAAGGATGGAATTTAAATAATGAGTTAACATTTTACTTTCCAACTTCAACTATTTCCTTACGTAGGACTGGCAATGATGATGATGAAGATCTTCTGATGTCAGAGAGAAGACTGAGACAGTGAAATACACTTACATGGGGTCCTTTTAAAGAGTAGTTTTCTTAATTTACTGTGTGAAAACCTCCGTCTGTTGGCTACCGTCAAAGCCCTAAAACTGAGCGCCCACTGCGGGCCACACCAGAGCCATGCAAGAAGTCCATCCGAGCCGGTTTCAAGAAGAAACGGAAGACTTTCCATGACTGAGCAAGGACACGTTTTTCCCCACGTCTCTCACGGACGCTGGGCTGTCGGGCAAGCAGTTTGTCTACAAGAAAGCGCAGCAGCCCCTTGCCTGCTGCTTACTGGGACCTATGTGCTCACTTTTACAGTGCACTCTCCTGAAGACAAAATGGTAAGACATCAAAAACGTTTCATCCGTTAATGTGCTACATAAAAAGAAAATCCTAGGGTGTGCCTTTTATTTTAATTTCCAGAGACTGACTTTTAAGCAGCCTTGAATCAGTGATATTGGTCTCTCTGAAGTGCAATTACTTTTCTTTACATAACGATATTTTTAAAAATTCTGTATATACACAATATTAATAGGCTTATTGAATTTCTTCCAAGGCTTATTGAATAATTACATTATTTTATTGTACTTTTTCTCCTTTACTGAAACCTTAATATCTTCCCTTTAGCCTCTGCTTCATCAGAGTTCCTTAGAAGAGGGTGATGGTTTCACCAAAAAAGATCAAAAGTCCTTTGAGGCTTATGTAGTGCTAGAGAACCCTGTGAAATTCGATTGTGGATATAAATGAAAGTCCTACGGAGTTTCTGTTGGGTATTAACCCCATGTTTCCTCCTAGCACATTTTCCTCTCCTGAAATCACTGAGAAAAGAAAGTGATAAGTAGGTGAGGCCCGCACAACTTGACCACAAACAAATTATTCTACTTTCCTTATTTGAGACTTCACTGGGCTTCAGTAGATCAGGGAAAGATAGAGTTTATCAAGTATCTAAATTTTACCAAAATATTCTGTCAACATGAAACTTAATATTTACTACATAGAAGCCTCATGTTTATACATTGAACAGCACAGGGTCTGCAGATATCTGTTCCTTTGTCCCAAATTCTAATCTGAAATGCACAGGAAGCTGAAAGCCCGAATGACCTCTAATCCATGCCCCTTTGTACCTGTGTTCTCCTGTTAAGTGCTTCGAAAAACATTTCTTATGCTGCTGCATTTAGGACTCTTTAAGAGGGACCTTACCTCCCTAGAGAAAATCTATGGATATAAGAGTTTTGATTAATAGATGCTGATAGCTGAGAGGACAGGGATCGATTTTCAATACAATAGGATTATGTTGGGGCAATTGGAGAAATCTGAAAAAAGTGTAGATATTAGATAAGATGAAAATGTATTGAAATGGAAAAAGAGAGACACTTGATTAGAAAAGCAAATTCAACAGCTTGTATAATGGTATCATTTAACATATATATGATGACATATATATTTTGTGAAAGAATATACACTAGGGTGTTTGTTTATAGGCACCACTAACTTCTGGTGGTAGGAATATGATTTTTCTCTAGTTTTTGGTTGTCCATATCTTCTAATTATACAAAATGCACTGAAATTGTTTCCATAATAATAGATTATTAAAAATGTGGGGGAACTTGACTGTCCTAATTGCTTGGAAAATAGGACTTAATGATGGTGTTCAGACCATATATGGTTGAAAATGAAGACCGAAATTAATTCTTTTACTATCATCATCGCCCATGCCACTTCTCACCAAAGACAAACATCAGTAACCTCTCCTCCTGACTGTTTTGTTAAAGACACTACAGGATAGGTATTATCATTATAATAGTAGATTGTACAATATTAACATAGTAACACATACTTTATTTTTTAAATCATTTTGAAAGTTTTCTTCCTTGAATCAGGTTTTAGACAGGGTATTCCTTACACCCTTGTGGCCAGGCCAACTTTATGAGATCAACACACATTCCTGGGTTTGTGCAGGCTAGTACAGCCTCCAGGTTAGGTTTTATCACCGTGAAGCCAAGGGAATCTTGGCTAACAAGGAGAAGGGCCCTGGTGCAAAGTCCCCTGTGAGCCATCCACATGAAGGAGAAGAATAAAGGTGGGTGAATGATTACCACTTAGATTCACTTCTCGTTGACTCTATGGAAGTTAGGGATTAAGAGCTGGGCAACCCAGAAAGTCGTCTCCAAGGACATGAACCACAATCTGTCCTTGGCCTTGTCGTGTTCAACTTTTTTATGTGATTACTTGGATGAAAATACATCAACATCAAACTTGAAAATGACACCAACAAATTTTATGAGAGAGTCTAAAGAGATCTCTTCCCATTGGAAAAATGTGACTAAAATGTGGGGAAAAAAACCCCAACAATAATAGCTAAAACTCACATATACTTAATAGATGCCAGACTCCTTTCTAAGTGCTTTATAGATACTAAATTTATTTAATACTAGTAACAACGTTTTGGGTTTAGTCATGTATATCACCTATGTCGATTGTTTTCAGAGATCATGTAGGGTGGTGATATAGATTGTGAAAATTTCTAACAATCTGTCCAGGTTACATCCTAGCACTGTATCTACGTTCTGTGTGAACTTGAGACAATCACTATTCTGTCTGTGCCTCAGTGTCCTCATCTGTAAAAATTAAGATAATAGTTGATTCATTCAACCAGCATTTATCAAATACTCACAATCTCAAATATCACTTACTTTCTGACCTCAAGGAATTTGCTATTTCCTGAGGAAAAGAGTCACATATTCAACTAAATATAAGTCATTCTTCTTTCAGGGCTATAAAATACCAGATGTTTTATTCTTGTGTATAAAAGATACAGGCTATTGGTTTGAGATTAATAGTTATCATTTTGAGAAAAATATGTTGATTCTTCATTTACAAAAAGTTTTAAAATATGGGTATAGGTGTTTAAATTTGTCAAGTACCAGTTAGCTAAATACTACAATGATCACTCCTCCCTCTGTGACCTTTTGATATGTTGAATTATGGTAACACATTTTCTACACTAGAATATCCTTGAATTTTTTTAACCAACCCTAATTAATCATAGCATAGTACCTTCTTAATACTGTGTTGGATTTCAGTTACATGTAATATATTCAGGATTTTTAAATCTAAGTAAAACTGGTCTTTCAAATGTTTTATTAATAAAATACAGTTTTTAAATATTTAAGAGCTTGTTCTTTGCCCAATATGATTGACTGAGCAATGATTAATTGCTTCTACCAAAATTAAGAGAAGAAAAATGGCACAAATATAAATTGCATATGAGAAGCAGGCAATACCAACAGAAGCAGAAATTGCAAAGCAAATGTGACCCTTTAAGTGAAAATTAAATCACACTAGTATAATTGAAAAATGATTATATATTTCTACTTTATATTCACTGATTTAAAAACCTTTACTCAACCGCTCCTAAAAATCAATAAAAGGAATTTTTGTTATACTTGCCTTTTTAAAGCCCTGATTTAAACTTTTCCATATAACAGGGTATAGTAAATGTGCCAATTTGCAAATTAGCCACTCACAGGGGTTACATAAGAAATGTTTGCCAGTTTAGGCTCTGTAAAGAAAATTTCAGTTTTGGTTTGAGATTCTGACAGATGTATCAGAGAATGTATGTGCACCTTTAGGTAGGACCAGATGTGTTAATTTGATTTCTGAAAGATTTTCCACTTTTCAACGACCCCAAATTCCACACACATCGGCAAATTTGTGACTACAGAGCTATATTCTCAGGATTTACCAAGCTCTTTTCCCAGTCTCATGTTTTATGATGTGTTAAAGTTACTAGGAATTGTTTTCAAAGAGGTTTCTTCTATAGAAAGAGATATTCCAAGTGGAATTTTAAAAACTGAAGTATTCAGGTTCTTTTGAAATTAATTCATATCTATTTATAGAAGGTAAAACATAAATTTGCATGGAATTTTCCTTAGTCCAAAAAAAGGGTAAAATTTACTAAGATATTCCTAATATTCCTGTTCCTCAAGCAAATCTTGTGCTCGGTTTTTCTGAAAATCATCATTTCTTCCATGTCAATTTTCTTGCATTCCTATGAAACCTACACTCAGGAAGGGATCTGCGCATTGACTTCTAGTTGCCCACACTTGCCAGAACATTCCTATTAAGAATGGAAGCTACTTGGAATGTATATTCCATTTTTCTCTTCCAAAGTGATTCATTAAGTTACAAACACATCATATAAGTCGGGGAAGAAATGAAGAGTGATGTTCTCTGAGAAGACTCTCTGCTGGGGTCCCCAGAGCAGTAACAGCACAGGTCAGCTTGCTCTACAGAATTTTCAAAAGGGTTCATCAACTGTGAAGTCAGAAATAGAATTTAATGCTGCCAAATGCACCCCTTGAAGCTGAGCATTAATGACACAACACCATCATTGTATAGAAACAGGCAAATATATTAACTTAATGATAGGCCAATGGACCCCCTAAGGAATGTAATTATATTGTGCCAGCTCTTGAACAAATGTTAGATCTTACATAACTGTGTTATTGTTACTTTTTCCCCCTCCCCTCAAAGACCTTTTGAAGTGTTCAAAGCAAAAAGATGAGAGAAGACATGTACTGCCCCCAAATCACAAAGGCGATTTGCTAGAATAAACCAGCCTGGTGCCCAAAGAAACCTCTACTTCCATTTTTCTCAAATTGAAAGCAGTGTCCACTGGTTTCAAAATTCCCTGTATAAAACAAAATAATTCTGAAACAAGCCAACAGGCAGATATGGGTCAGACAATTCCAGTTTTACTTACATGTTGGTTTCAGAAAGAAAAAAAGAAACACACAGACACACAAAACACAAAAACCCTACAGCTCAGGCTAATACTAGACTATTCTGATTTGCATATTTTTCTCTACCAGAATTGCCTTGGCCTCTATGGAAGCAATGCACCTTCAAAAGAAAATGCTTATGAGAATGTGTTCAATGGAAAAAGAAAAATGCAAAATTTTAGACCTCTCACACAGCAGCACACCGTGGTTACCAAAAATACACACAGGTAGACAAGGATTGAAAGGTACATGGACAAGGCAAAGGCTGATTTGTTAGAACACTAGTGTGGTAGATGATTGTTTCCTTTTTATTTGAAGTTTTAGTATCTTATTTTATGTTATTTTATTTTATCTTATTTTAATTAAAAGTCAAAGACAGAGATCACAAATTGCCAACCCACAGGCAAAATCTGTCCCACAACTACTTTTAATAAAGTCATTAACATTTAACACTGAGATTGTTACATAAAGGCTTTAATTTTTGGCTCTCATGAGAAACTGAAAGATGTGGAAAAATCGGTCCATTTTTCCACATGAGCTCAACCAGTCTGAGCTGTGAGGAGACCATCTGGCTTATCTAGAGTGTTTCTCAACCAGTTGCCACAGGGCCCCATGCCCAGCTCATTTATATCACCTGCCTCTGGGCACCTGCATATGGCAATCCTAGCAGAGGCACCTGGATTAAGAAAGTTACCATGACTCGGTGCATGTTAACGAGACTTTTCTTTTCCCTCTTCACATCTTTGCCTTTTGGATACCCCTTAAGTGGTCAAATTAGAAAAGGTCTATATATTCACTTCCAGAAGTTTCCTAATCTTCTGAGTATATATACTGTAATAAAAATCTGGCAATTGACTCAGAAAACAGAACAGTCAACCTTGATGATCATAATAATTAGTAATAATAATAAAAACACTTTGAGGACTGAGTTCTCAAATTAGTCAACACTATTTAGCCAATAAGCACCATGCTTAAAAAATTAAATTTAGGGTTAGAACATCTCAGTGTTCTATTCACAAAAATTCCCATGGAAACCAAACCAGAGTAGAATAATGAGAAGCTGAATATATATTCCACTTGCCTTTGATCCTTCTCTCTCTTTGAGGCCTAAACTAACGGATGTGTTTGTGTTTGTCAAACAAGACACATGGTGCTAAATTAGCCCACTCAAGAAAAAATAAGATAGAAGTTTATCATTTCTAGTGCTCAAAATCATTTCTATGCCACTAAAATAGCAAGCCACCATAACTGTAAACATAAACTGGGTACACATGCGGATGCATGGACACTTAACAGCGCACAACAGAGTGGCATGTGTTTTTTGCCTTGTTTTCTTGCAATATTGATATCCCCCTGGCCTCTGCAGAGGGACAGTTCTTACCTTGTTAATGGTCCCAGGTCTCCTGAGTCTTGGCTTCCAGCTTCACTGGGAGTGCTCACTGATTTCGAGGAGGGAGACATAGGGGTTGGGACTAAATAATGAAAATAACAGGTATCCCATGTTAAAAAATGCAGCGACTGCACTGGAGAAGAGCAGTGTCAGACAAATCAAAACAAATGGGCCCAAATTAAAGTGGTTGTATGACCAGGAGAGATTAAGATGAGATAAGGAGAAAAAAAAAAAAAAGAAAGAAAGAAAGGAAAGAAAAGGAAGAAAGTCAAGTGAATTTTTCATATTTTGGAAATTAAAATTTGAAATGAATTTAGACAGAATTAACATAGGGATTCTAAGGCCACGTCCACCTTAACAAAGTGAAATGGAGAATCAGAAGAGCTATCCAGATATTTCAAGTCAAATATCTCTCTTGGGTGAACCTTCCAGATAATTTCAATTCTCCACTTTATTTTGTTAATATAGATGTGACCTATTAAAAAATGGGTGTCTATAAAACTTTAAAATATTATGAAATAAGTAATTCTGAATAATTTTAAGTGGTCAAGTAGAGACAGGCAAGTCTGTTGTATGTCTCCATTGGAGGGATGTGGATTCATTCTCCTTGGAATATAAGCTGCTTTGCTATGAGAGACTAAATGACAGAGAAAGGGTAAATGTTGAACCTGGTAATTTAAAAATCTCATTCAAAACAAAGGAAAATGCCAGGCTGCTTTATTTTTACATTTAATTAATAGTTTCATCCCATTGTATTGTTTGCTGTGTTTGGAACTTGTTTTCCTTTGCCTGTGGCAGCGCTAAAAGGCACTGCCATGGGCACAAAATAAACTGCTATTCTGAAGACAGGGGAAAGAAGTTCAAAGATTGAGGTCAGTGCAAGCTGAAAATCTGACCGCAAGGATAATAAAAGAAAAAGCTGAAGGAAATGTAAATGTATTTTTTTTTCTATCCTTTAGTTACAAGCCAAAAGTCCTTCAGATAGAAGCTGCACCAAACAGCCAAGATGGCTCCAGGCCAGATAAATTCAGTGGGTTCTTATTAGCACACATGCCAAAGAAGCCATATGGACAAAAAGAAACTTCAGTACCTAAGTGTAGATTCTCATTTGGTTTCAATCATGTGCAATTTCCTTTTATTTATTTAATAAAGTAAAGGGTTTAACTATTTTGTCCAAATCTTATAACACAATGGCAGATCTGTCAAGAAACTAGGAATTTCATGCACTCCCACAATTAATTCACTGATTACCCTCTGCGGTAAGTCAGAGCGTAAGTTGGAGAGATGGATGAAAACTGAAAATGGGCGCCACTCTCACCACGTCCCCTGGCAGGAATGCAGGGGTAGCTCCAAATTTGGTCATGGTGGTCACGGTTTAGAGGTATTTCGCTGTCTTGTTCTTAAAGTTTAATTGCTGGCTTTACATAGAATAGAGGAAAATAGGACATACTACTAGGTTTAACCAGTGTTCACACTGCAACAGAATTTCAAAGGCTACTTTGAGGCAAAAACACAATAGATTATTGCAAAGTGTCTATATTATGTGACAAGTCAACAAAGTATTAAAAGTTTGTCAGCTCCTCAAAGAAGGTGCATCAACCAAATATCCCAAAGGTTACATCTTCCTCCCACAAAGTTAAATGAAGTAACCAGCATCTTGTATGGGCTTCTTATATCATTGTTAGACATGTGATATTACCTAGTGCAGACTGATGTTTTTTTATGGTATTTAATGGTGTGTCTATATTAAATTATATCCAGTAACATTTAATAATTCATTAGCTTATTATATTCTGTTTTTTCTTATTTATATTAATAAAATATTTGTCATTTTATTGTACATTGGACAATTTTTATTCATAGTTTAAGTAACTATGGAAATAAATGAAATTTTATTTTAATATGAAAGCCAATGGTGGTATTTAAAAAAAAACCAGACCATTTTGAAATGAAGACTTGATATTGTATCTATTTATGTGTAGTATTTTTAAAGTTTTTTTTTACTATATTGGCTATCACGCAGTTTCACAGACACCCCAGGATTATCCTGAAATGTATGGAAAGTAAACAGATAAAGAGAATAAAATAAATGATCACATGAGAGATACACAATTAAGTGACAGAATAAAAACATCAGGTAGAAGTTTGCCTTCAACACAAATCAAACAAATGGTTCAATATCCAAACCCTAGTGACAAAATAAGATCATGGACAATAAACTACAAACGAATGAGTTGGAGGAGGAGCGTTGAGGTATAAATGCCAATTAGCAGTGAAACCAAGTTCTACAGTAGAGTTGAATAAATTTAAACTTGTTAAGTAGCTGTTAATTTGTCACTATTTTAAGTTTTCCTTCACATATCCCACTGAGTTTTCTATTTTCATCATGGCATAATTCTATGCCTGTAGTGGTTATGAAATTCATAACCAGATTCGCAGTATTTAGGTTGGCAGAGAGAAGCTGGGATTCACTGATGGAAATGAAGAACAATTTAAGAAAAAATTCCAAGATTTCTTGTGTTTACTATGTGGCAACTCATTTAACAAGTATAAAATAATCTACTGGCACAAAGTGGAGAAGTTTGACCATATAATTAGTCAATAAGCAGCGATCTGTCTTCCCATCTCCTTCCAGCCCCCTCAATTCCAAAAATAAATACACCTGAACCATAAGCCACAGAATTTCTTTAAAAATAAAAATAAAAGAGACATAAAAGAATAGTAAACGCTGGACATGGTATATCCCATGCAAGTCAAATTTCAGAAAATAGTAACACCGTTTAAGTACCTAGAGGGGGCTCCGGCGATATACCAATGCTTTGCAAAAGAGCCTCTGTCTCTCTGCGTTTGCGATCCAGGTCAGAGTCATCCTGAACAGGTTCTTTCTTTTGCTGCATATCAGCCTAAAAAGAGTAGATGCCAGTAAGAAAAGTTAATAACAGAACTAAATGTATGTCTTCCCTGGCTTAAACTGAAAATGGTAAATGCCTGGCAATGAAGACCAAGCAAAAACCCTAAATAGATATAACCATGTGTATAGTCATGTGTAGAAAATACATTGTAACTGCTCCATTTAATAATTACTAACCTGCTGCTTTCTCTTGGTTGAAGTTTTTTTACCCCTGCTTTTATCGCATGGCATGAAAGTTTCTCTCACTTGGTTTTGAAAAAAAACCATCAGAGTTAAAATACTTCTGACTGGGATATGGATTATTATTATTTTTTTAATTCTGTTTGCCTTTTTCAACCCCACTGTCCCTTCTGGGAAGACATACTATCTATCAATTCTTGATGAGCACATGTTTATAATATCCATGCCCCATGTTGGAATTATGCAAACAAAGAATTATTGGGATCTGGCTAAAAAACAAAATTAGTTCTGAAATCTGTAACTGTAAAATACACTCTCTATCAGCAATCTAAGTCTATCATGGTTTAAAATAAACCATGCTACAATGTTTATTAAGGCATGTGAGCAATATTGATATGTAAGTGTTGTTACTTAATTCTGATTTTCACAGGCTTCCATTAAATATATTAACTCAAGAGAGAAAATTATCTTGTAGAAAAATATAGAACAAAAAAATCATTCAGAAGAAGTTTCCCAAATTCTATCAAAAAAAAAAAAACATAGAGCCTCATATAGACAGATCCTATGTCTGGTTTGTGTTTTTTTCAGGATAGGAATAATAAAGTACAGGTTAAAGAAGGTCAGTGGTGGGATCCTGGGGTAATTAAACGTTCAGGTCTCTTTTTCCTAATACAGTAATTACTTAAGACAAGCCATTTATCCCACATCTGAAACATGTAATGTCCTATTTGATGTGCAGCTACTTCATGACACAGCTTTGAGAGTTTACAAAAGTGAAGCTATCTTAAGCTTGTCATAAGCCAATTATCCAGTTACCAAACACATCTTCCTCCCTGGCAGCAAGCTGGGAACCCTAACAGGTATATTACCTGCTTCGAGGGTGCTGGGTACATTTCAAAGCACCAAAGCACAATTTACATTGTGGCATCCAAAGCACAAAAAGTCCATGCAATTTTTATCTTACCCCTAGATGATAACCTACACAAAATGCAAAATGCATCTCTGTGCACGTAATGCTGGGCTCAACACTTTTTCTATTATTCGCCTCAGGCTTAAAATGCTCTCATATTTAGAATATCTATTATTTGAGGAAAAGCTGTCATTATGGAGGTTGATGATGGCTAATGAGAGCACTAGAGGCTTTCTGGGACTCTCACATAATCCAGAAATCTGAAATGGCAGTTTAATCTCTATCTGTCAAGATAGCAAAGTTTACACTCTTTTCCAATTTTAACATTTAAACTTAGTGAAGCAAGTTCCAAAGTGTATGGGCACAACAGAGGCAAAGACAGACTAAAATAGGAAGAAGGACCTTGCAGAGTAAGGATTGATATCAACATTCACATATCCAAAAGTTAAAAGGAGGATGGAGGAAATCAAAGAAAAGGGAATTACCATAGAAGTTACTGAAATACAAATGGAAAAACTAAGAGAAGCAAAATCCATCTTGGAAGCCAGTATGAAACAATATGATTTTACAGTGAAGAGTTTAGCCATCACTGGCCTGTCCGCTTTACTGAGAGCTGACTTTACTGAGAAACATGTTTATTTTGTTCCCCACTCTATTCTCACTCTAGATCACAGCCTGACACATAAGATGCTCAATATAAATGTATTGAGGGACGCCTGGGTGGCTCAGTCGGTGAAGCATCTGACTTGAGCTTAGGTCATTACCTCGTGGTTTGAGAGTTTGAGCCCGTGTCAATCTCTGTGCTGACAGCTCAGAGCCTGGAGCCTACTTCAGATTCTGTATCTCCCTTTCTGCCCTTACCCCACTTTTGCTCTGTCTCTCTCTCTCAAAATTAAACATTAAATTTTTTAATGTATTGAATAAATGAACTAATATCTGCCTTTGGTAATTGTTACTCTATAACTATAGAATCTCAGAATTCTACATCCTTCAGGCTAATTTCCACCAACTGCACCCAGTTCAGCAAGCCCCTTTACAACAGTACGGTTAGGAGTCCTCTAAACTTGCAGTGACCAGTGTTCATAACAAACCCATTGCTATATCTTAGCAACAAAAAGAATCATCAGCCTTTCCTCGTTCTTTTAACAAAAACATAGTGAAGGACAACAGAGTGTCAATGGTAAATGAGACAGAGAGGTTCTAATGCAGCTTAAATAGAGCAAACGGAACATGATCTGCCTAATCCTTTCTTTTCCAATAAACTTAGAGTATATTATCTTTAACTTTCCATCAATGTATGTCCTAGGCAGAAAGGCACAGAATGCTTTTTTTAATTTATTCTTTAAGCATTAAGCGTTCAAGAAACACACTAGAGGGCATGTGACATGTCAACATGCATAAACATGTGCAGCAACAGTACACCTGAACTCCACCTCCAAAATTTCATTCCTTTTCCTACAGGTGCCTCTACAATTCATTCCCTGCCTTCCACCTTCTTTAACCCTTAAGGAAGCAGGCAATATAACGACATATATTAGTAAGCATAAATCGCCATCTAGACATAACAAAAGTTTAAGAAAGCTATCAGCACTCCTCAAAGGTGACCATGAAAAATGCAAAATTAGGTAACTGGAGCTTATTGGAAATAAAGGCAATACCTGTCTTACCAATTAGCATCTTAACCTAGATAGAGTGATACTTCATCCGAGGCAGTTAGTTATACCAGGTGCTCTAGTCCTGAAACATTTGACTTTTCCCAT
Organism: Suricata suricatta; assembly: GCF_006229205.1. NCBI lineage: Eukaryota > Metazoa > Chordata > Mammalia > Carnivora > Herpestidae > Suricata > Suricata suricatta. The sequence goes on along the minus strand of NC_043701.1, from coordinate 81,491,850 downwards.
GTAATTAACTGTTACAGAATCCTAATGTATTTTAATGACTCAAAAAGAGTGATTTCACAGTGCAAGCAATTAAAAAATGTGCTAGGTGTCTTTCCTAGCAAATGGTATTCCTGTTTGCAAAGAGTAATCACAGCCAAGAGCCAGGGAGGAAAATCAAAGAAAGGAAACTTGTCAGCTGAGAACTGTCAGTCACTTTTTCAAAGACAGGTCCATAGTGACTAGAGGAACAAGTGAGGACAGGCCAGGAAACCTCTGTCCATCCTACCTTACTTAGCAGAAGGCCAAAGACGTGACGAAACTTCATGGTGGCCCCATTAAGGACACCTCATTGCATTAAAGCCAATTTTTCGTGAAATTGGGACTGAATCTGAAATGGTGGCCACTATATTTATTTTGAAATCAGATTTCATCCATAATACCACAACCAAGCAAGCAGTTGACATTCAAAGGAGCGGAGAGTGGTAATTTTACGTATGTATAGCTTTCTAGATTCTATGGAGATAGTCAACCTGGGTGGTCCTAATTCACACCAGTTTTCAGTCCTGGTAAAAAACAGTCACTCAGTGTTGGGAGCCGCAAAGATATCAGCTGCTTGGCCATTTGCTAGCCGGATATGTCACTCCCTGTGGGGAGTTGCAAAATAGGCAGGGGAGCGCCACTCCCTGCCAGAGGAGAAGCCAGAAGATCAAAGATGAACCGCCTGCAGGCAGGGTAGCTTCAGCCCCTCAGGCGCTGTGCTAGAACACTTTAGTCCGGTTCCTCTTTTACTCCAGTCTGAATCCCTTAACCCTG
>NC_043701.1:81455722-81490958 GCF_006229205.1 Suricata suricatta | reverse complement strand
GGAGTTGCAAAATAGGCAGGGGAGCGCCACTCCCTGCCAGAGGAGAAGCCAGAAGATCAAAGATGAACCGCCTGCAGGCAGGGTAGCTTCAGCCCCTCAGGCGCTGTGCTAGAACACTTTAGTCCGGTTCCTCTTTTACTCCAGTCTGAATCCCTTAACCCTGTTTCCTAGCAACCGACCTGGGTCAGCTGCCTTGTTTCCCCGCCTTGAAACCTTTATAAGATGTGGTGTTTTCTCAATAAAGAGGAGGCTTGATCAGAAACCGTGTGTTGTCTTTACTCTCTGTGCGTCCCTCTTCCTGCCCTGTTTTCTCTCCCTCCCTCAGGAAAAGAATCCGCGACGATTCTCCACCCTGCCGGTCAGGGCGGACAAGACAGGTACCGCCGAACGCTGGGGAGCGCGCCGGGACCTGGCATCGGCTAAGACAACTCAGATTAGCATTAAAGAGTATTTTGTTTCCTTCTTATTCTAAATTTGTGTTATTTAAAAGAGAAACCTAAATAAAGTTAAAAATTTAAGGCTATTGCTAACTCTCTACAAACACCACAAAACTAGAAAATCTTAAACTCAAGAGTCAGTGACAATTGGCTGGGGCATCCCTAAACTCAAGATCAGAATTTCCAAGGATATTTGCAGGAAAGAATTCCAGATGTTTGGAAAGGGAGTCTGTGACCAGCATCTCAGACTGGCGCTAACTAGTTGGTATGTTCATTCATGCACTCAACCATTCATGCTTTAATCCTTCATTGAAGTCCTGCTAGGTGGCAGGATCTGTGCTAGACATTGACTTGAAAAACACCAGCCCTGTCCTCGGAAGTCTGCCATCTCTTAGGAGAGAAAGACAAGTGAAGAGGCAAACATGATGCTCTTTGCTAACTGGTTAGATGAGGTCAAGTATGGGGCAGGAATAACTAGTCATGGCGAGGAGAAAGGTATAAGAGAAGGTTTTCTGGAGGAAGTGATGTTTGAGGTGAGAACTGATAGACAGGTAGTTAACAGTCAGGAGAAGGACAATAGAGAGAAGCAAGAGAATGGTACAAGCAGTAAGTGAATATTCACAAACTCCCTGTCAAGAGACAGTGTGGCCCATAGGGGATACGTAAGTTGCTGAGACTGGCCAGAATGTGGATTCAAGGAGAAAGGAGATGCGGGGGAGAAGAAAGTGCTGTCTCGTCCATCCAGGATCTGATGACCACTATAAGTTGGAGAAGAGGTAGTGTAAGAATGACCCCAGGCTTCTGTTTAGGGCCATGGGCTGGAAGAAGGGATCCTTCCTGAGACTGGTGATAAGGGTGGCTACCCTTAAGGTTTAGACCTCTGGGGCCTAGAATCCTTATTTGAAAACTTCCTGGTTTCTTCCTCTACAAAATGCTATACTTCCAGGAAATTAGAACCATTGAATTATAAGATCCTTCCAATAATGAAGCATTCTTGGAAGATGGCCTCATCAGCAGGATCCTGATAGATACATATAGCCGACCGCATAGGGCTGCATTCTCCTCTTCCGGGTGCCAGTCTCAGGAGCAGGACAACCACTGCTTCTTATCGACCAGGCCTTCTGGGCCTTATACGCCCCTGATATACTCACAGAACTCTGTGACGTAGGCACTAATGTTTTCTCCATTTTACACAAGGGAAAACAGGGTCAGAGAGGTCCCATACTCACTCAAGGCCATTCTGTGAAGGGCAGAGCCAGGTTTCCCAGCCACAATCACCTCAAAAGCCTCCGTGCATAATCACTGAATTTTCCTGCCTCTGTCTTACAGCATCATCTGCTCAGGCAAACCAAGTCATCACAGTCTACAAAAGTTACTTTGACCCAATCAAGAAAAGATCTTTCTCAGGGGGAATGCATTGCTGAGGAACAGGACAGGCTTTAAAGATGGTGTCGTTCAGTGAATCCCAAAGTCTGGCCCTGCTTGGATCTTTCGAATCAAAAACTTTGAGATGGAAGATGAGGGCTCTGTATTGGCATGGGAGCCAATGGAGCAAGGTCAGGGTACCACAGGCTTAAACCTGTGGAAATGAGGAAACTGAGACTGTGCCTTTAATTTCAGACCCAGGAAGTACAGAGTTCAGGTGTACCACACTCCCCACCACCTGCGACTCCCAGGGCGCCTGTCTGCTGTATAACAGGCCAAATCTCCATCAGGCAAAGCTGCTGAGTGCAGAAACAGGAAGGGTGGCCTGCTTCAATCAGTCTTGTTTGCCTGTAATTCTCCACCCCCTCCATGGGTGAAATGACGAAGATGAAGCAGACAGCATAATTTGGAACCAGATTTCCCATACCACATCGCATTTTGTAGTAATTCTATGAAATTCAAGTTGGATATTAGAATGTCAGTTTAAAAGGAAACTGGTTATTAGTAAAGGATAACAGGTGCTTTAAAACTATAGTAAGTGCTGACATTTGAAGGAAAGGAAGAATAATACCCTACTGCTTTTTTTGGCTTTGCATGGAAATGAATAGCCATTCCTTGTCAATTCTCACCTCTACTTCACTCAAAGACTGCATTCATAATAGCAAAGATCACCAAGAGAAAAACATTATGCGCACGGTCAAGGACAAATAAGACCATGGCATCAATCAAAGTGTAATGGAACGAGGGATGTGAGATGGCAGGAGGCTAAAACACAATTGCAATTATGTTTTACTTTGTTGGGAAATAATTGTTATGAATCTGTTACCTCGTCTCCCACCCTTATAGTCTGAAACAGTGCCTATTTAGATTGCAAGGCGTCAGATGACATTTTGTTTTTCCTCACAGGAAGACTCCAAGTATGGAGGCAGCTCTGGTTTCTAAACACGCAAGTATATCATGCTACATAAAGTTTCCTTCTCAGAAAACGACTCCAAACCACCTTCGGCATCTGGTTTTTGTACAAGATGTGGGCTATTTCTACATGACCGCAACAAATTGGAGAATTAAAAATAAATTATTTGTTGGACTGGGCTAGAAGAAGAAAACATGATATGACAGCAATGCACTGAACTGGGAATCCAGAGTCCTGGATTCTGCGCGTGGCAGACAGAAAAGTGACATTTCATCTCCAGGGTTCTGCTGCTTTGGGCATAAAGAGGGGTTTCAGCAGAAAGTCTCTAAAATCTCTTCTAGCTCCGAAATGTCATAATTCTATGTCCATGGAGCAGAGTCCACTACTATACTATCTACCTTTTCCCCAAGGGGGAGAGATGCAGCTTTCCCTCTATTAGACCTTGTTTACACTGAAATATACACACCCCTTAGGAAACCATGGAAATCCATTGGCAATATTTTTCTGTTTTTCTCCTAAAACGTTCTGGCTAATAGTTTTCTTTTTTTTGCGTTTGTTTATATTTGAGAGACAGAACGTGCAAACAAGAGAGATGCAGAGAGAGAGGAACACAGAGGATCTGATGCAGGCTCCACACTGTCAGCACAGAGCCTGATGAGGGGTTTGAACTCATGAACTGTGAGCCAAAGTTGGACACTCAGCCAACTGAGCCACCCAGGTATCCCAGGCTGGCAGTTTTTAAGAAAACTTTATCTTAAAATTAACACATATTGGGGCTCCTGGGTGATTCATGTGGTTGAGTGACCCTTGATTTTGGCTCAAGTCATAATCCCATGGTCTGTGGGATCGAATCCCTCATTGGGCTCTGTGCTGAGCATGGAGTCTGCTTAAGATTCTCTCTCTCGGGCCACCTGGGTGGCTCAGTCAGTTGGGTATCCGACTTTGGCTGAGGTCATGATCTCTCAGTTCATGAGTTTGAGCCCTGCATCAGGCTCTGTGCTGACAGCTCAAAGCCCGGAGCCTGCTTCGGATTCTGTATTTGCCTTTTTCTCTCTGCCCTTCTCCCACTCATGCTCTTGCTTACACATGCTCTCTCTATCTCTCTCTCAAAAATAAGTAAAATAAGTAAATAGTAAAATTTAAAAAAAGTAAATAGTAAAATAAGTAAAATAAGTAAATAGACTTTAATATAATATATAATATAAAAAGTAAAAATTCTCTTTAAAATAAAAATAAATAAATAATTTTTTAAAACCCTAACACATATTAAACACTTACTAGAGCCTGGGTACTACTAAATGCTTTCAAGATTAACTCTTTTAATTCACACAACCCCATAGAAAATATATTAGTATTCCCATATTAAGGATAGGAAACCAAGATACAGAAAGGTTAGGAAATTTCTAACATTCAAGATTTCGCAGACCACTTTCAGGGTGCTCTTCAAGTCCAAGGTGAACCTGGGGCTTGGAGACCTCTGGACCGTAGGTGGTGCTTGACCAGTACACAGCCGGTGACAATGATTTTATTACTCCGCGTATGCAGGTATCCACTCGTTTTATTCAGAGATCAGGGAACGATTCTTCTAGGGCACCCTCTTAATCATTTGACAAGCCCCTTAGAATCAAGTGATTTTCCTTTTTCCCTGCAACACCCCAATACCCAGTATTTACCTCTTTCTTTTTCCTCTCCTCTTCTTTCCGTTTCTTCTCTTCTCTTATCTGTGCTAAGCGCTGTTTTTTGCGCTCCAGCTCAGCTTTTAAGTCACTTTTGTCAGACATGTTGGTTTCCTTGGAGGAAAAGAAAAAAAATGTGAATATATAAAAAATAACTTTTCTGTATTATCATTGCAAAAATCATTCAAAAGCTTGAAAATGTGACTTTTTTTTTTTTTTTTTACTATAACAGGTTGTATTACTTAGCCTATGCTGAAGAATCAAAAAAAATTAGGTTAGGTCTGGCCTCACACTATACAAATATTTTCCTTTTATGTATTCATAAATATTTGAAGAAATACAATGGTATAGTCTGTTCTGGTCTGAAGAATAATAGCAACTTACTTCAGAATAAGCAAGACATTTTCTGTGCAAGTTTCTTAACAAGTAAACAAAAAATAAATAAATAAGAGAATCAAAAAAGAATCTTCACCATGACTTCCAATTTAGACGATAATGGACCAATTCATCCCCACACTGAGAAAAGAAAATGGGCTGTCATAAACCCTTAGAGATGTGCCTGCTCAAATTTCTATGGACTCAATAAACATTCCTCCACTGAGCTAGGTTGGGCAATAGATTTCATTTTGCCCAGCATTATATGCATCAGGGAAGACAGCCACTAAAAACCTAACATGTTAATCTTCTTTTTCTGTAAAACTCCTCCCCAACTGTCACAATTAATTTTGTCTCCAGTACAATCCTATCTCTATAGAACTTTCATTTGCATACTGAACGGGATAGTGCTTATCCAGCACTTTCCCTTTCCAAAGCAAAAGATGTTTGTGAACACACGAAATGGTAGATCACAACCATGGCAAGTCCTTGGGAAATTTACCTGAATGAAATTTAATTTTTATGTTAATGGCGATGGTGATGCCGATGGTGATGATGCCAGAAATATGCACAAATAAAATTAGTTTGGAGAACACTCTCACCAGTTACCAATGATTATATTTGTCTCTTTCATGCTCTCAACTGGAAACTAAGAAAATGGAAACACCGGGAAATGAAGAATCCCCCTCTGACTCAAATTCCCAAAATAAAGTAAAAATCAAAAAAAAAATCCGTAAATGTCATGAGTATTCATTTACATATTACTTATATGTAGCTATGATGAATATATAATGAATCCCTAAGTAGATGACAGAGGAATGAAAGGCAAGAAAGAAGCAAAGAATACAAGGAATGAAAATCCTCAAACTTCCTGTCACTGCCTTCGGAAGGTAATCAAGAATCTGCAGTTACCTTGAGACACACCTCCCAAAAAACAGACATGGTTGGAAAATGCACTTTACTGTACATATTCCTTCCTCTTCCTGGTGTGATGACAAAGAATTGTGAAATAATAGCAATAATAATCACAATCCTATCTTCATTTTTCAACAAAGATCATTGAATAATTAATCTGCGCTAGGCTCAGTTATAAGGCATCGGAGGACAAAGATGAGGAAAACCAGATTCTCCCCTTCAAAGAGTGGATAACTCCACTTTGCAGGCATGTGAGATGGCTGGAGATGCTCTCTGAGATACTGGCCTGTTGGTTTCTGAGTGCCAAACGTTTATTTGTTATCACATTTAATCGTAACAATCCGAGGAGACCAGTGTTGTTATTAACACCTTGCTTGCTATTCAGATAATGAAGCCTCAGCACGACCTAGGACCTCACATTCAGTACATGGCAGCAGCTAAAGTCACGCATGTCCATGCTCTGAACGACTCCACTCTGCTGACCCCGGCGTACAAGTTTAGGCAGCATGCAGACAGCAGAATAATTAAAATCTCCTAGAATGAACAAGAGTATGCTCTGAGGAGGAGGGGCAATGTAAGGTGGATATCAAATGAAATCTGGAACCAGCAAAGAAGGGAAGATACAGACATGCAAAGACCTATAGAATGGGAACCAGCAGGTAAGAGATATGGATGAATCCAAGCCAAAAAATATAAACTTTAGTTGGTAAGAAAGGATTTGTGGAGGCAACAGGTAAACCCTTTGGAAAACAGAAGAGTTCCATGTAGTATGAGAGATGGGAAATCACAGCAGCTTTTTGAAAAGGAAAGTGACCGAATGAAAATGGAATTTGCTTAAACCTCTTCTTGTCCCTGCCTGGAAAACCGATAGGAGCAGAAACTAAAGAGGAAGCAAGCTGCCTTGAGGCTGGTGATCTACTGGATCCACTGCACCTGCATCAGGATGGTGGGCGGATGTAGAGACAGAACGTAGGGAATGTGGGCAGATGAAAGCACGCCAAGGAGGAAGAAGTGACTCTTGGTAGCCTTCAGATATGGAAGCAAAAGAAGACTCAGATATAATTCAACTTTGAGAGAGCAACGAGGATAGCAGCGAAGCTGGAAAGTGAAGGCAGGAAGGAAATGATGAAAAAACTTGTAGTATGTTGTGATTCGGGTGTCAATGGGATTTCTGGGCAGAAAGAATGCAGAGATACTATAGACGGGATGAGAAGCTGGATGGGGACCGCAGCTGTGAAACAGAGTTCTGAGTCATCCACCTACGAAGTTTAAAACTGAATCACAAATCCAAAGTCCTACAGGAGCCAGGCAGATAACATGAGGACACAAAGCAGTGATTAAGACCAGGCAGAGAGGAAAAACCCTGCCAACGGAAGGCAGTTCTCTCCAGCTCCATGGTTGACATGGAAAAGTATGATTCCATACAGTCAGATTCTCTGATTTGTTTTTTACAAGAAGCCATGGAACTGACAAAAATCAGGTTTATCACTAAAATATCATTTGCCAATAATTTTCAACCCCAGTGAGCAAAAATCCTGGCAAGAGAAAATAGGACCCTCATTCCAGAAGCCATCTGTGAACTAGCACACTCTTCCTTCCCCAGTGGGGACCAATCAGACTTACAATTTTGACTTTTTTTGGCTGTCAAAAATGAAATGTCCAATTAAAAATATCACTATTAAAGCAACAATTGTGTCATTCTGTGAAGATAGTCAGTGGAAACTACTTAGAATTTTCTCCCACACATTTCCCCAGATGCCATTGACCTTCCTTTAGTCCACTGAAAGGGTTTGGCACAGCATCAGCTATATGCTCTAGTCATTAAGGAGCAAAGTACGTAATAATAACATCCTATATTTGTTGTGATTTTCTGGTAAACCTTCATTCATGAGCAGGAAGTAAGGTGTATATTTAGTACCTTTCTGCAAAAAGCAAAGTTCTTACAACTGATAAATATGCCTGACTATGCTGGTAATTTAAGCTGGTGTTACCAGCCATAGAGCCAATATTTTTTAAGTTAAAAAAACATAAACACGAAAGGAACTTTTAAAAAGTATTAGGTAGTGATGTTTCAAGTAACACACTTCACTTTTTAAAGATCGTAGAAACACAATGGCAAAAGATAGCTATAGAGTACCTTCCACTTACTGATTTTTTGGATCTCCTCCAAAATAGATATTTTGCACCAACACCAAGGAGAATGAGAAATCTCAAGAGAATGCCTCATAAAGGGTTTGGAAAGTACACATTAGATTAAATGAATGGCCCTTTACACATAGTAAAATGGCTGCAATAGTGGCACTAAATGCAGTGTCAGCACTAAACTCCACAGGCTCTCCCAGGGGGCTTGCCACTCTGACTCACTAAATCACCCTGCACATCAAGCAAAGCAAATTGAGGAGCAAAGCATGGGAGACATGAGTTATAGAGCATCCTGTGGCTAATGTAGGTCACAGCAAAGGCAATTCTGATGCTCTCAGTTTAAGAAAATAAGAGTCAGAGCTACCTGCTGCTAATTATTGCTCACTTACTTCACACACACAAAAAGCTGGTCTCTTTCATTTAAAAATGGCAAGGGGTCAGGAGAGAAATCAAACCCACCTCCGGGTATTAAGTCTCTTCCCAGTCTGTTCATCAACCTAGTCTGCCACCTACCAGCCAACTCTCCCCTGGCTTCGGAACAATTACGGCTCAGCCTCACCAACTCCATCCATTCCAGGGTCAGATGATGCACTTTTACGACGCCTGTTCAGCTCTCCTCAGAGCAGAGTCCCATATTCCAAATTTGTTTTCTGTTGGTGACATTCTTCTTGCCCACACTCTCTTACAACCTACCTTCACTTCCCCAACTCATGCTTCTCACCTCCTCCCACCTCTGCATCTTAGCTCACACTCTCCTACAAATTCTCCAGATTTACTACTGCTGAGTACAACCCCACTTCATCTCTGTTCTTTCTTTTCTTGTCCCCCAAGTCACCCACCCCAAAGAGATACTCAGCAACAAGAGATATCCAAATGATCAAATCAGCTACTCCATGTAACCTGGGCTCTATATGCTAATCTTTAACTGTTATAATTTTTTTTCAAATTTCAATTCCCTATTTCTGATTTCCCCTTTTTTAAAAAAGCAGAATATTATTATATTTCAATACACAACTTCTGTACAACCAAAAATCAAAACATCACAGTAAAATGTTGGAGAGAAAACATGGTATTTTATTTACAATGCGTGGTGAATGTTTAACATTCCTCAGTCATAAATAATCTATTAGAAACCAGTAACAGGGGCGTCTGGGTGGCTCAGTCGGTTAAGCCTCCGACTTCGGCTCAGGTCAGATCTCACGTTCGTGGGTTCGAGCCCCACGTCAAGCTCTGTGCTGACAGCTAGCTCAGAGCCTGAGGCCTGCTTCCGGTTCTGTGTCTCCTTCTCTCTCTGCTCCTCCCCCTCTCATGCTCTGTCTCTCTCTGTATCAAAAATAAATAAAACATTAAAAGAATTAAAAAAAAAAGAAACCAGTAACAAAGACACTAATATTCCAAGGGAAATGGAAACACACACACACCCACACACACACACACACACACACACACACACACACAGGAAAATGAAATAACAAATGACTAGTAAGGTTTAAGGACCTATGAAGATAATTGAACTGAACAATAACAGAAGGAAAGCAATTTCTTTGTAGTATCACATTGACCAAGATTAAAACATTGATAACTAATGTTTGCACTGTTTTTAGAAAACATAAAAAAAACACTGGAAGACAAGATTGATGAGGACAGTCTATACAATTTGGGAGAAATCTCTACTTTTGACTCCAAATATAAATTTTGGATATGCTTAATTCCAATGAAGTGGATATACTAGAACTATTTCAACAAATTAGTTGGCAAAATTCAAAATAATTTATATATAAACATGTGCACTGCATAGAAAATTTGTAGCTAATAGATTTCTCTTTGTATCCCTGGTTCAACCTTACTCCCTTGCTTCACTATAACTCATCTCTACCCATCCTCCCAAATGTCTCTGTTCACATAACTTTCTCTTCAGCCCATCTCTGATCCCAGTAAAAGGCCATTTGATCTAAGTTAAATGAATCAATGTAAGAAAAGAGCTAAGAATCATTCCTAACAAATATTAAACACCCAAGAAAATTGTCTCTCTTCTTTCTTCTCTTCCTTTTCTACTGCTTTTCTTCTCCTCCCTTTTTTCTATTATTATTACTATTACTAGTATTATTAACATCATTACTATTACTATTTTCTACCATGCCAACTCTTTTCCCCATCACTAAGTCCACCTTAATTCAATAACCAAAGTCATCACTCAAAGTCTACTGCAATCACTTAAAAAATATTACAGTGAGAAATACATTAAAGGTATACAGCATGTCAGTGATTTAGTAGCAATATAATCAGAATGAGAAAACCAATGTGGGATGCAAGAGAGTCTAAGGCACTTCAGAGTAAATAAAAGGATCTTCTCAATCTAAAGGATTTTAAAATGGAAGTTATACGGTTAGAGAGATGTTAGTCAAATAAAAATAATAATTTAAAAAATCAAATGCAGTCATTTAACTTAGTAGTAAAATTCTTCCCTATTTTTCAGTTGAACACAGAAGTTACATATCAAGCTGTCCCAGGTAGCCCCCCCCCCACCATCATCCACTTCCCCCAGAGGATGGAGAGGCACATGGAGAAATGGTTTCTTCTCTCACAAAGAAGTTAGTTGCAGGGAGGGTCAGTCCTGCCATTCTGTTATAGAAATGGCTCATAATCTCAAGTTTCAATGGAGGAAAAAATGGGAAGAGAAAGGAAGGAGGAAAACATAGGAGAGAAAAACGTGGACACCAAGGAAGGAAGAAACAAAACACGAGTCATTTTCACACTGGCCCTTGTCTTTCCAGTTAAACTTGCATTTCCTTCACACGTCTTATGTCCACACACATCCATAAAGAAAAGAAAGTTTTCAGAGTTTCTTGAACACATGAGGCCTAGAGCCTACGTTTTCGTTTCTGCACGTGCCATCATGGGATGGTCTGGTCCTGTTTAGAACCAAGTATCTAACAGAGGAGAACCAAAGGGTTTAGCTCTGTTTACACAGCTGCCAAGTAATAGAGCCTCCCAAGGCTTAGTGTTTGAACAATCTAGACCTCTATTTCCTTTCAGTTGTCTACGTTGGCAGTAGTTTGAGATTCCATTTCTAATGCTGGCATATGCAAATGTATTTTTAAGCTGCAAGTCAGAATCCTAGGAGGTTTAACTCATTGCCCAGCTGTGGCCAGGCTCATTGAAAAAACTACCCAGAAACAAGTTCTCTTTTGCTGCCTGAAAACAATTGCTCTTGTCAGCTCTTTACTATGAGCTATTGAACTTTTCATCTGCCACTAGGTATGCATAGGAAATTTGATCTTTCCCAACCTTGTTTCACCTGCCTGGCTTTTCATAAAATGCAGCTGCCTTCTCCCAATTGGATAGGTGGCCAAGGGATGATATGGACCACAACCATTCATCCATTTTTACAGTGATATCTTGCCTTCTGTAAAAGGAGGGTTATAGAAGTCTCAGGAGGGAGTTGGCTGGGGAAAGATGTCGGAGAGTTATTTGCTAAATTTTTACACCGAACAGGACACTGTAAAAACAAAACTTTTAATAAAATCCATCTCATAGCAGGAAGTTGCCCGGGTCTGGTCTACTCATACTGCTAAATGAGCAGTTTTCAAATGTTTTGAACTCTTAATTCTCAGTGACTCCAAAGAGCCTCTGTTTATGTGGATTACATCTAACAACATTAACCATGTTAAGAATGAAAACTGGTAAAACTTTAAATATCTAATAATTCATTTTAAAATAAGAAAAATAAACTTTTTCCTTGTTAATATAAAATTTCGTAGAAAAAATAGCCATACTTTCCAAAGCAAAAAAAACAAATAGTAAGAGGAGTGTAATTCATTTACATTTTCACTTATTTCTTTAATATCTGGCTTAATAGAAGTCAGCTGGATTCTTACAGCTGCTTTTGCATACAGTCTGTTTTAATTTTGAAGAAAATCTGGTCTCACATAAATAAATATGTATTCCAAAAAAGGAAGAGTATTTAAATAGCCTCTTAAGGTAATTGTGGACATTCTTCGATATTACACCAAAATTCAACAGATGTCAGTTTCTTAAAGTGCCATTGCAATGTAAATACGAAATGGTATCAATTGATGAACTTTTTGTACTCTGTTACACTAAAATCTATTGGTCTATCTTAAACTTTGAATGAACTTTGATCCATGTATGATTTTATAACATTATGCATTGGTTATCTAGAAGATTATTTAGAAAAATATGCAGACTTCTCAGATGTTGATACATGTCATTCTCCAATATCTAATAATCAGACTTGGTAATATCCCTACCAAATTCTTCAGAAAACTATTTAGTTATGGTAAAGCTGTCGTAGTCACAGATATAAGTTTTCCAAAATTGTAATTTTTTCTGGAAAACTCATATTTTAGCATTGGCAGAAAATCAACTCTCATTGATTTCTGAGAAAATGTCTGCCAAATACCCAGTCTGAATAACCATAGTTTGTCTGTGAATTGTCTTTTCAAGTAAAAAAATGTAGTGCTTCATGAAAAAAGGCAGCTAGTTTGGCTCACAACTCAAACTACTGCACAAACCTTGTCTCGAGACAACCGCGGAACTTTGGGCAGCAAAAGTGCCTTATGTGTTCCCATTTGTCACACAGTAAAGACATGCGCTCAAGGGCAGAGATTTAACCAGCATTTTTTTTTTTCAGCTTCACAAAGAGCATTCTTAAGTGAAACAGGGTTTGTTTGTTTGTTTGTTCAAACTGCAGGTGTGTGGCAGTGAAGGCTGATGCCAGTACTGGTCCAGTTTGGTGCCACTGTCTCAATTCCTGCTAAGACATCAGCAGTGCCACCCACCATTGCTTTCACACCATCCTGCAAATGTCAATCTGGTGAAAAAGATAAGTAAAAACAACATTTTATGAAAATTGCTTTGACCTTACAGATTCTCGAAAACACCATAGGATCCTCAGGGATCCTCAGACCACGCTTTTCCTTACCTGCTTCTGTTAAGATGGAGTTGATTCTAAATCCTATAGAGACCAAACAAAACTCTGCTGTTAATATAGATAACCTAAACAGCGGAGTTTGGAGTTCGTTCTTTTGCACGCAAGAAAAAGTAAAACACACATAGCAAAATCACTGAGCACAGAATATTTCAGATTACAGTCAAGCAACTATAATGATCTGGAAATGCCTAGAAGATACAAGACTCGCATAAGGAAAACTGGAATTACAGAAAGAGTGAGGCCTTGAAGAAAAGGTTCCATAATACTATACATGAAAGATTTCTCATTTCTCACTTGCTTGAACCAGAGATAGGTAAGGAAGAAAAACTGAGGAGACTCCTGTCACTCCTCAATCTCCATCTCCCCTCACTACACACACACAAAACTTAATGGGCCTCACTCAGCCTCTCTGTAAAGTAAACTAAACTGGTGACTAATAAAATGAAGACTTCTCTCTTGTGCAAAAAGATTTTAATTCTTTTGTTCTTTTAATTTTGCCATTTTAATAATTACAATTATACACGTTTGTTTCAGGACAAGAACTTCAAAGATTATACAATCCAGTACCAATACTTCACCCATAAATAGGGAAAGTGAGATGTACAAATCGAAGTTCACTACCATTAACTGGACAAGTCAGAACTGGAAACACCAGATCTCCTTATTCTTGAATTCTTTTGCCAAATAATCCTTCCTTTTCCGTCTTTACTTATTTAAGATTTCACTCATTTTAGTCAAAGGGAAGTTCTTAATTAAAAGGCTTTTATGGTGGATCTTGGTCTGTCTACAGCCAGTTCAATCTTTCAAACGCTCTCTACCACCGCCTGGTGGTAGCAAGTGTAAATTGCATGGGAGAGCGGACACCAGGAGAAAAGGCTTCACCTCTGAAATTGCCAAACACACCTACTGCAGCCAATACTGGATAGTTCCAAGACTACAAGAGTTCCATCCACAGATGAAAGATCAATTTATGTCAGTAGAGAACTACTGTTTTTTAAGGGGGGAGGGATTTCAGTCCATGAGTCTATGGGCTCATCTATATTGATTTTTCTGGGCTCCTCTCAATTTTACTCAAATTGGGTTAATTCTTGACTAGGAAATTAGGCGATATTGCTAAATTAAGCTTATCGTATCTCTCGTGCTGGATTTGTGCGCTATATTTAAGACTGTTGTGTCTGCATATTATCACTAGTTCCGTTTGCACTGTTTCATGATTGTGAGCTACCCAAGTCGCACTGCTAAAGCTGTAAATCAAGCACTGGCAATTGCAGCACATTAAACAAGAGACTCTCAAGCACTCAGCACAGAGGCCCATTATGCTAGAGAGAAAAATCAATCCATAGGGTATCTGCCCTCTCATCTAGTTAACAGAGTAGGGATGAGAGCCCTTAGACAGGAAAGGCCTCAAAAGCCATTGTCATCTTTGCCAAAAAGTTCTGGAAAATTTTGAGTTATTTCTGACCCCGACAGTGCATTCCACCAATTTAGAGACTCAACAAGCTTCCCTTTGTTAAAAGAATTGTTCCTCAATTTAGGGAATCAGTCATTCATATCTTAGAGTATCTTAGAGGAACTATCAGATGATATCAAGAGTCCTTAGGAAATTAGCCTCTCTAGTAGCATCCTTGAAAGAGTATAAAACTAAAGACGGAGCAGTTTGGACAACCAGAAGGCAGTATTTTGGCACCATAGCCCTAAGAATTAGGACAAAAAAGGAACCAGAAAATAGAAGAAAGGAGACGAGAGCCCTCTGGGGAATATCACAAGGGAAACTAGAATGAATTAAGAAGTGAGACCTTGAACAAAGAATCCTGTAGAAGCACCTAACCTCAGGTCAAAAGAGATGGGAACGCTGTACCACCTGCCCAGGCCGCATATCAGGTAAGGAAGCCAAACAGAGAAGGCTCCCACCACTATCCTCTATACAATATGAGATTATGTATCTGGGCTCCTAGAAGTTCAAAAGTACTTCAGAGCAAACAAAAAGGAGCTTCTCTACCTACATGGGCACTCTTGAGGAGTTCATGAAAAAGGGCAACTTCTCCACAGACCATGATGTAAGCTCCCTTTGGAACCTGCACAGTGGCTCCTTGGCCTTATATTGGACACATAATGGACACTCAATAAACATTTGCTGTTATATATAAGTGGTTAAGATAGGCCCTGCGTATTGGTCCCTACGTTGTTCGCTTAGTCACATCAAGCTAGGACCATCAGCTCAAAGTCCTCTGGCACCAAATGCAAATTCTTACACATTCAGTTGCTTTAAATATAACAGGTAAGCTTATATTAGCCATTTAGAGCCCTGCTTTTCATATCCCACAAAACTACACCCAATATCTGCTAGCTATAGATAAAACAACCCCCCAAGAACCCCCGCCTTGCTGTGGGGTGGCATCACCTAGCGGGTGGTGGTGCCAAGCGGCAGTGCCTAGGTCTCCTGCTGTGCTGGATGTCCCTTCTCATGCAATACTATACAAGCATCACCCAGAAAAGTGCGTTGTGCAATGCTGCCACCTCATGGTTTTGCCTTCCCCTTGATCAGCCCTGAAATCCTCACACTCATCACAAAGCCACAGCCAATTTTCACCATGCCTTCCAACTTCATCACCTAATATTTCCAAGCCTGCCCTTGCCTATCCATGTCCATTCATGCTGCCCAAAGCCAGTCTTCACCTGGCTCATCTGACAACCATGATGCTCTTCTAACTGATCTTCCCGTCTCCGTGCTAACCCTACTCCCTGATGACCTCCACGTCCTCCACACCGTGCCAGGGTGATCTTCCCGACATTCAGTGTTCCCTTACCTGAAACACTTTGACGACTTCCTTCTAGATGCAAAACATGTCTCAACTCCTTACCATGCACAGAAAATGCGCTTTTGCCCATCTCTCTCTCCATGCATCCCTCTACTTCCTAGTTCACATTTTACTGGCATATATCAAGCTCTTTCCTTCCTTTATAACTTTGCAAATTCCAGAAATGCTCTTCCCATCATTCACTACCTGATGATTCCTATTCATCTTTATCAACCACATTCCCTCTAGAAAGGCCTCCTAGGACTTCATGCCTGGACCAAGCACTCTTTGCCATGAGCCCCGGTGCATGGTCTGCTGGAGCACGTGTCTCACTGCCTGACTAAGTTCTGTTTCTGTGATCCTCTCCTCTGGTTACACTGAAAGTTCCCAAAGGGAAGGGCCATGTCTTGTCTATCTCTGTAATTCTGGTGCCTGGCAATGAGTGCTCAGGAAATGTCTCCTCAACTGCTAGACAACCATTAGACAGAAGTGAGAAATCTGTGATTTCTCTATCAGGAATTTCCTAATCATCAATAAATCATGTCAATGCAGTAAAATTTAAATCACCAAACTCAGAAGTTCTTCCTTATTATGCAACCAATTTCTATTCCCATGGAAAGGGCGTGGGAATCGATTTTTCACCCACCAGTACAAATGTGCAACCAACACATGATTCTAACATTGCCTGATCCATTGAACTATCTTTTCCTCAATCAGTACATTACATGCCCATTGTTTTTCCTGTCTGGTTTACATTTTGAATCTCAGTTCCTGACTTTATATAGCAAAATCCATTCTATTTATAATTGGCAGCCTCTATTGTTTATCTCAACAAACAAATTCAAAAATCTAGACTCTACTGCTTGGAATGCCTTCAGGATAGTCATACTGACAGTCAAGGGCTCTTTTTTAAAGTGATGTAAAAATATCAGCACTCTAGAACAGAGCCATCTATTGCACTAGAAACTTTCTCTGAGTTGCAAAGCTGGTCAGTGAGCAGGTCTAAAAATAAGCAACTCTCAGGCAACCTGTGAAGCTGCTCTTTAAAATAATTGATAACAAGCATATCTTCAGACATGCCCAGCTTTGGCTTTGACTCTGCTGTCCCCATAAAAAAGCCAAGTTTTCCACGCAGCAAAGTTCAGTCATGATAGTAGGCCTGCCTAAAGTGGGCGCTCTACCCTGATAGAGAACACTGGTAAATTCAAGCTGCCCTGATGGTCTTGCATCTTACAAATAAGAACAAATTTTAACTATCATACCAAAAGAAACACAATCAAGATACGTTAATAAAAATAAGGGAAGGAAAATTTTTAATGCTTAAATCATGAAGTCGGAGTAGATTTTATCAATCTCACTCAGCAATATAAATGTTTGCAAAGTCAATCCGTTTTAATCTTCTAAAAATATGTTATTATGGTATCTCTACATCTTAAAACCAATTAATTCAATATCCTCCCAAATTAAGTAAGAAATACTGACGAATTTGAAATTAAGCCTAATTTTAAAAACCATCGATCCCTGCTGATGTTATGTTGAGCAGAAGAACACATGCAGACGAGGGACCCAAATCAACACCTCTGCGTGCAAAGCCAGGATTCAAAGCCCAAGTGTCTGGGACACATGCTCTTAGGTTAGCTGCATGTGCCTGTGGTTTTCAGTTTTTCTCCTCCTCACTTGCTTCACTCTCCTGGCCCTAGCACTCTACTGGTTCATTCTCTCTCCTTTGCGGTCTTTCTTCGCTGAAGCCACCCACCCAGATTTTCTTCCCATGTTTGTTCTACAGGCAATAAAGAACCAGAAAGCTGAGAAAAATACAAAGCTATTACAGATCCTACAAATCAATGTAGGCAGTGGTACTACTGTGCTCACAAGGACTCAGGGAGAAGGTTCCATGGAGAGGGTGACATGACACACCATCACAGAAGAAGACCAGACCTGAGGACAGCAGAAGAGCGGTGTCTCCCAGGGAGAGGGAAGCAGAGACAAAGGGAGAGAGGTAGAAACAAGAATGGCCAGTCTGTGGGACGAGTAATTTGATATGGATGGAACACTGAATGCCAGCAATGGAAAGACAGCCAGACAGTAGATCCCAAAGGTTGAGTGACCAGCTGCCCCAGCTTGCTGAGAAGCACAGGGACTCTCCGAATGCAGGACCTGCAGAGCTAACACCAGGAATCCGCAGGCAAACCTGGACAAGCTGGTCACCCTACAGCCAAAGGGCTGCTATGCCATCCTTTCGGGAGGTCTGAACTCCTCTGAGGCAGCAGGGAAGCATGGAAGGATTTGAACAAGTACAAGACCAGGCATTTTATTCCTAGTTTGCAATACACACTACAAGGGCCTTTTTAAACATGGGTTGCAACCCACTGGTGAGTTATAAAATCAAGTCAGCTGGCAGGCACAGACAGTGGGTTTTGTGATTCACAGATCAGAACTATTAGAATGCACCTGACATGGTAAGGGCAACTGTTTCATCGAACTTGTTTTGACATACATATATTCACTCTTAGGTCTGAATATTATTCATTATTGTTCGTTGCAGTTAAAAGCCTTTGAGATATATTGAGCTACATCAATTGTAAAACTGGCAAATTTGGGGGCGCCTGGTGGCTCAGTCGGTTAAGCATCTGGCTTCAGCTCAGGTCATGATCTCATGGTTCGTGGGTTCAAGCCCTGCGTCGGGCTCTGTGCTGACAGCTAGCTCAGAGCCTGGAGCCTGCTTCGGATTCTGTGTCTCCCTCTCTCTCAGACCCTCCCCTGCTTGTGCTGTCTCTCTCTGTTTCTCAAAAATAAATAAAAAACATTAAAAATAATTTTTTAACTGGCAAATTTTAAATTATACGTTTTTGTTCTTTCTCAGCCAATATTTCACAAGACAGGACTCCCATAGATCATGATATTTGTACAGGACACTAGGGTAAGCAGAGAAAGCTGTTCACCATTACTGGAGACTGACCTGGGCTCTGTCTGTCCTGAGAGCCAAGAGATTAACATTCAAGTATACACAGAACCTGCAGTCCGTTTGCAACGCACTGGTGGGAAAGCCCACCATAGAATGACCAGAGCAAGCTCAACTCTATTTGTTTAAATCTACCAGAGAAAGAAAGTGGGGGGAAAAAATCTATCCCTGGATACTTCAAGGCACAAGTACATCAAGACAGATATACTTAGAAAGATCAGCCTGCTTTTCCATCTACCCATGGATGTCCATAAGAGTGCAGAAAATCAATAGCGCCTGAAATTCAGGACCACGACATTTCCTCTGGGCATGTCAGCACAAATGCCAAACGACCCTAGGATTTGGGAGTTTGCTATTTGTCCCATCAGCACAACTTTTATATTCCTTTTAGAAAGCAAATACCCATCTGAAAAGCTTAGCTGCAAAATCCAGAGCCTAGCCCAGCACACATTCTGTACGTGAACAGACAGAACTCAGTGGTATGAGGCAATGTTCACAACAGATTTCTCAACCAGTCCTAAAGCCTTAAACCTTTTTGATACTCATGTGTATTTTTTACTTCAAGACTTTAAAAAAAATTAGCTAGAGTCAGTTTCAACCATCTGTCTCTTTGAGTGAAAATAGGATGCAGGCTTGTACGTATTGGCTTTTGAAGAAAACCAATTTGGCAGAAAGAATTAAAGAGAAAGAAGAATTATATCTCAATTTTCAAGACCACACTAACGAGTAACAAAATATCCAATATAAGTAGTAACTTATAGGGACACACCTATGTCCTTTACTTTTTTTTTTTTTAACATTTATTTATTTTTGAGAAACAGAGAGAGACAGATCATGAGCAGGGGAAGGGCAGACAGAGAAGGAGACACAGAACCGGAAGCAGGCTCCAGGCTCTGAGCTAGCTGTCAGCACAGAGCCTGATGTGGGGCTCAAACCCACAAACCGTGAGATCATGACCTGAGCCGAAGTCGGATGCCCAACCAACTGAGCCACCCAGGCGCCCCCCTATGTCCTTTTCTACCCATTAAGCTGTCCCCAATCCTGACCATCCTTGATTGAACATCACTCAGATTAGATCTGCGTCACCCCGTCACAGCCTTGGAGAGTGGAAGAGTGGAGACATCAGAGTGACTGCTCCAATTTGAGTGGCATTACGTGTGAGGGAAGATGAGGAGAGCAGGTGCACTCCAAGAATTTGGAAATAATGGAAATATGGCATGATCACTGAGAGTTCAACTAGAGTTTATCTTAAAACACAAGACATCACCCAAATGAGAGCTATAATTACAGTCCCAAAACATCACAGCTACGGTTGGCAAAATGTAATGGAGAACCACCACATAATTAGTAATGAATAGCTATAAAAACTGTTATAATTAAAGGCAAATGTATTTGAAATGGCAGGAAGATAGGTGGGTTTTTTTTTCAGGTTTTCTGTAGTACGTCCAGGGAAACGGACAGCCTGACCAGTTGGCATCACAGCTTCTGTGCATCCATCAGGAGCCTCAGCACAGTCCCATCAGAGCACCATCATGAAACACCCGCTGTGACAACTGCTCCCCATGCTCTGGTTCCATGTACATCCAACTTTGAGTTCAGTGCAGCTCCTCAGCCTTCCAGTTAACTCAGGCCAAATACCTTGGAGCCATCCTTCAGTTCTCTGTCAAATCCCAAGCCCGAACCATCAGCAAATGATTCAAGCTCTACTTTCTAAGCCCTTCCAGAGTCAGCCTGATTTCACCACCTCCCCTGCCATTACCCTGTCCAAACCACCAACATTTCTCATCCCTATTCTTGAAAAAGCCTCTGAAATGGTCTCCTACTTCCTACCCTTGCCCCCTCTCCCTTGCAGTCTATTCTCAGCTACAACAGTAAATTCTTTAAAACACAAGCCAAATCACGCCATTTCCTTGAGTAAAGTTCACCAATGGCTCAATGTCAGCATCAAAGCCAAAGTCCCACAGCACCCCCCACGGCCAGACACAAGCCAGCCTCATTACTTTTCTGATCTCACTTCCAGACATGCTTTGTTGCTATTCCTCAAACACGGCAGGTATACTCCCACCTCAGGGTCTTTGCATTTGCTATTTCCTCTGCCTGATACTAAGTCTCTGAATGACTGGCTGCTTCAAAGTTCAGGTCAAACTTCACCTTATTAAGGCCTTACTTGATCAGCCTATTCAAAAGAGTAAACTATTCCCCTCATTGCACCTGAATCCTCAAGTCTTTTCTACTGTCTTATTTTTCTTCATTACATGTATCCTAACATGTCCTGTAACACATTTAAGTATCTTTCATTGTTTGTCCCTTCCCCCAGAATCTAAGTTCCAATGGAGGCAGAGATTTTGTCTATGTTGTTCACTGATATATTGTCAATACTAAGAATAGTGACTGGTAGAGAGTTCATAATAAATATTTGTTGAATGAAGGAACAAAATTGGCTTCAAAAATGTGTCTGCTTGAGCTCCTTCCTCTGCTCCCAGCCTTGTTCTCTATAAAGAATCAAAGCTCCATTGGCTTTGAGATTCTCCTAGGTTTGCTCCTCACACTCCTTCTCAACCCTTTGCTGTGATCTGCTGTCCTTAATTGCCATATGATTGCCTTCCTTCCCAGTTCTTTTGAATGTATTGCATAATTGGACCTCTGGACCAAGCGTCCAGGATTACCCTTAATATACTTTGGCTAGTTCTGTCCCAATCCACCCAGCTCATACCTCTGATACCAAAGCCTAAAAACACTGACCTATAAGCGAGGGCACGGTGATCCTAACATGGGAAGTTAGGTTTCTCTTGCCAGTCAGTTAGTGGACTTGTAACTTCATATTTGTTGCCTAATGTATAATATATACTTGCACTGGGTTGTGTGAATTCATTTCTAGACTGCTAGAGAATTTTGGCTACATAAGAACAGTCTAATATCTAGACTCTCGGAACTAAAATTCAAAACCTTAATCCTGTCTATGTGTGTAGCTGACTGCTGACTGGCCCTGATCATGGCTCAGTCTCTGCAGGTGCAATGTGACAGAGCTGACTTGAAGGTAAGAATGTTGATGTCCCAAGAGTGTCACCCGCTCGTGTTCTTAGCCCAGGAACATGAACCTACACGCATGTGCACAAACAGCCACCTGACCCCAAATGCTTTTGGCAGATCAGAGCACCTTTTCTCCCCACCTCTCCGATCCCTGGACAGTGACCCTCTGAAAGCAGTGGAGGGTGTAAGGGAAGGAGAATGAGATGGTTTCCCTGGTGGAAGGAGATGTGAGAATACTTTGGTTATCTGGGCAAGGCTCCCCAGAGACAGAAGCACACAAATCAACAAGATGTTCTAATTTACTTAGTGCCAAAAAACCCAAGTAGTTGGCTCCATGATGCTAAATGTATCTTTATGTTAATGCAATTTAACGAATACTCACTGAGCCCCAATGAAGCATAGCTCCATTCTAGATGCTGTGAGGCTCACACAAATGATTAAATTACATTTATCACAAAAAGCTTATCACACGTGAAGCGGAACAGAACACGCGATCCCAAAATATGCCTTTTTGGTATAAGGATTATCTGAAGCTGGTTATTTTTAAGAAGCAGCAGATACAGAAGAAGCTCTTAAAACCTAGTAGAAGTTGCCCTTTTGTAAGAGACACTTCAATTTATAAGGAAAGTCTCCATTTGTAAGGGTTCTCCCTGTTGGCAGGAAGAAGAGGATGACTCAGTCTCTGTGAAGAAGGCACGGACTTAAATCTGCATAACACCCTTATTCTTGGAGAGCTTGCCCTTGTGCTCTTCCTGGTGACCTCCCACAACTTCCCACGCTCAACATCTTTTGTCTTTGACTGGAAATGGTATGTAAGGTGGTAGCTTGGGCCATTTTGGAGAGTTTTCCTGGGTCTCTCCCCTATGTATTAGAGGTATACAAGTTACTGCTTTGTTTTCCTTCTGTTCATCTGTCTTTTATTAGCAGTGGCGGGGGCGGGGAGAAGGTTCTCAGCCAAGAACCTGGAAGGGTAGAAAGAAAATTATTTTTCTTTCCCCACGTATGGTAGGATCTGAGAAGGGCAGCTCCGCTGCTAGGGACAGCGGGCTGAGTGCATGATGAAGGTTTAAAGCCCACGAGGGCATGCAGGGACTGGAGCGCAGTGAGTGAAGGAGGGGCCGTGAGGGCCAGACAGGGAAACACGGGTAGGAACCGGGGAAGCACTTCCAGCACAAGGGGCTGAGCATGAGAAAAATGACCGCCAGGGTAGCACTGTGTGTTTGGAGAATGACCAACAGTTTCATTCGACTATAGGCTAAGGTCAATAGGCAGGGGTGCAATGGGGGACAAGCTGGAAAGGTTTGTGCTAGGTGCTACATTCTCAGGTGATAACTCCGATCAAAACTTTCTGCTCTTTGGTCCCACCTCCCTTCAGAAACAAGTTATCTATTTTAAGACCTGGGAGGGTCTTGGAAAAAAATCAAACATTTCCCTGTGAAGGCAATCCAATCTATTCAAATGTGTGAAGCAATGCAAACAAGGAGAATTAACACTTCTCTTCCATATCACACCTTTGCTGTATATGATGAAAAAGTGAGAAATCAAGTGCTCAAAATAGGTGCTTTAACATTTGTGATAAGCTCTTTGCATAAGATAAGCATCAGGGTGGGGACTCTACCCCACCCCCAACCCCAGTAAGCTTCTAGTTTGCTTTTCTTCTTGCTGTGAAAAGAATATGGTAGTTGTGGGTTTCTAACATATGCCTTTGAAATGATATATTTGTCTAGCCTCTGCAGCTAGCAGGATAGAGCCAACCCTGAATATTATCAGGGCACATTAAGAGATTACTGAATGAACAAATACATGAACAAATGAAAGAGTGAACTCTCAACTGCATGATCATGTGGCCAGTTTGGAATGAAGTTAGATGCAAACATTTTGTGTTTGTTTTTAATGGTTGTCATAAGCTGTTAACTTTCCTTCCACCCGCCCTGACACTGCTATGGCATTCCCAGTGTCTGGCAGGAGCTTAAGGAATGTTTATCTGAATGAAAGAATGAATGACTGAATGTTACAACTTGAACAATTCCATGGGGACAAAAGTAGATACAGATTGTCACATTTATTTTTCCAGTTTGGCATCTGCCCTCTTACTTACACAGGCCCAAGTGAATGGCAAAACCTGGCCAGAGATAAGAGTGATGCAAAGCTCTCTCTAGTATATAAAATCACAGGTTCTTAAATCCGGAGAAAAAATAACATGGAGATTACCAAATCCAGATCTGGCCTTCCATTCCTACAATAATCCCCTCACAGAAAATCCTCACTTCCTGTTGGCATGTTTGAACTCTCACTACCTTAAAGGTAGCCTAGTCTTATTTTTTTTCATGGCTGAGTCAATCAAAGTGATATCAACTTTACTTTTCCCTTTACTTTTCCTCATACCTACTTGCCAAAAGTTGAGTCCTTATGTCCACCTTTTTGCCTGCTTACAGCCCACGGGCTCTCTGCAACATCCAGTCAAGTTCATTCACACTGCACTAAAGAAGTGGTAGGGGAAGGGAAGATCCCTCCCCCTCCCCAAAAAAAACCCACAGAGGAGAGAAAAGGTGTACATCTGCCAAGAAGAGCCACATAGCCTCCTTTCCATCACACCCAGCCTCTAGCTCTTTAAACCTTTACTTGTGGTGCGAGGCCTGAGCGCCTGCACCTTTTAATTTTCTGGACTCAAACACACAGAATGCTTGCATGATTTAGCCACAGTGGATTTGTATCACATTAATTTTAATTTAACATCACTTTGAAAAGCTGGGGATAAAAGGAGGGGGCTAGCAAACGTGTCCCCAGCAGACCTGAATACCAAGGTAAGAATGGATGGAAGCCAACTTGATACTCCAGCAGTCTCTAGACTGAGGCTGCCTCACAAGCCAGGGAAAATGCAGACTGACCCTTACGCTGTACTCACCCAGAGCCCAACACTGCTCTCTGTTTGGGCACCGACAAAAATGTTCAGTAGGATCCTGATTCAGAAGGCTAGGCTTCCAGAATCCTAGGTATTGCCAAGCCCACATGTCATTCAACAGGTGACACACTCAGGAACTCAAATAAATGTTTGTACTGAACACATCAAAATGATCCAGGGGAAAAAATTTAAATCATATAAGAAATGGAAAATTAAGTAGGAATTCCTTTGGACTCACCACAACATTAGGAAGTGGCACTATTATTATCACTCCTGTTTTATAGATGGTGAAAATGAGATACAGGGAGGCAAAATAACTTGTCAGGGTCACATTGATAGTAATTGGTGATGCTGGGGTTGAAATCCCAGCTGCAGAGGCCAGGGTCTCATACTGCCTCTTGATCACTGCTGTGATTTGTTCTGGGATCAGATCAGACCCAAAAACTAAAAATAAAGATGAAGATAAAATATTAATGATTTTACCTGGTTGATATTGATGTCTGGTCAGCTTAAAAATTCAAAGAAGTGATTATTCACTTAGTTATTAATACTTGCTTCTTTGAAATTTGTTATTCCTCTATTAGGTATTCACCATGTATTATCTTATGTGATGTATGTGGTAACACATATCTATATCATATATATTAAACTTTTCTAATTTTCCCTGATTAGACATCAGTCCCTAAGGTCTATACCTTGTTCATTTTCATGTACCCACAAAGCATTCAGTCGTACTCAAGGTTAGCGCTCTATAAGTACTAAATAGATGTTCTTCATTAGGACTAAAAACCCACTGAAGGAACCTAAGTTTCACCCCTACACATATTTCTATTTCTTTTATTCATTATTAGGACAATTTGGATTTGTAGGCTCACTCATTCCAGGACGCTGTTATTACTCATGATGCTAAAATCATTCTAATGAATTTCATACTCCATAAGGGCATTCTTTCGGGTGTAAGTAGAGTCAAATATTGAAACCACTACAATTGGGGCTGCATGTCAGTGGGCTTCCTAGGGATGCCTTTTAGAAACTGTTTTTAGCAGTAGGAATAGGCAGAACCCAGGGAAGTCCACCCCTTTAAGAGTCATTTCGGTTAATCACAAAAATTCCTGTTCCCCAACTCTGACACTCTACCTAACAACTCCTTTGTAGCCAGGCAGGGCCATTTGATTCACCTCAGTCACTGACATGTATGAGATGGGGACAATACATATCAAGATGAAGCCCTCTCAGCATGGGTCTCTGAGTATGGTGAACTGGGCCCCTTGTTGGCTCACACCTGACACGTAACATGAATGAGAAAAATCTGTTGGGTTACTCTGCTGATGCGCTGTAGTTGTTTGTTACTGCATGGTGATGCAGCCTAACCCCCTAATACACCCCCAGCGCCCAGATCCGCTCCAGTGATGCGGCATTCTCATTACCCTCCACCTTTTGATTTAGTGCCGGCCACTGCGAGCACCCCTTCTTTGTCATCACCACCTGCACCTCGCTATGGAATGCCCCCCGAGAGGGTGTGCCAAAGATTCTCTCCTTGACCAAATGGTAGTCAGGCTCCTCCAAGCTCTTTTTCAACTTGGCCCCATCCATCAGCAGGCATTCAAGAGCCTCATTTTAATAAAAGTCCTGCTAGGTCAGATTAGCCAGAATCCCCGCCCTCAGTATCTGATCACCAATATCAAACTGATATCTGATGAAGTTCCTCAACCCCTACCATCTCCCAAGTAGTGTCTGATCACCCTGGGATGCCTTCAGCAAGAATCCTGTTGGGTTGGCTCAGCCTGATTGCACTCCCCTTACCCTGGATGTTTCCTTTTAGTAACTTTCCATCTACTGACCCCCGCCCTGCGCCTTGGCTATAAATTCCACTTTTCCTTAGTGTATTCAGAGTGGATCCCAATCTCTCTCCTCTACTGCAAACCTCCAGTGCAGGTGTCTCGACATCTATCATGACAGTCCCCCTGAAAAAAGCCTGCCTTACCATTTCTTTAACAAGTTTATGAATAACTTTTTCTTTAAGAGGCAAAAAGACTACAAAAGCACTAAGTGTCATTAACCAGACAGTCACCAGAACATGTGTCCTGGTTAAAGCAACTTTCATTCTGAATCTTCCCCCAGAGAGTTTAGAAAATACTCTTTCCATGTGCCGCCCAGATGTACCTTTCCAGGGCTGAGAAAGGCAGAGATGGTACTGGCAGTGTTAAGGGGCGATCTTTTTGCTTATGCCCCCACGCAAAGTTCTGCCCATTTTACTGAGGTAAATGGTGCTGCCTGGGCAGAATGTACTAGGGAAAGGGAACACTAGGATAAAGTGTTTTCCTCTTCCCCTACAACTGTTTTGCAACCTGATTTTTCCATCTACTTTAAACTAAAACCTACAACTTGTTCGCCTTCCAATTCCAGTTATTCATACTTTTTAAATTTTTAAATCAAAGAGCTCTCAAAGAAAATGGGAATGATTCCCCCCTTCAGAATCTACTGCCAAAGATATGGGATTTCATCCTTGTTTGATATGCCAATTACTTTTCAGCAGCATTTGAAAAATATTAAAAAGCTTAAAAGAGGAAGCAAGAAAATCTGTATTCAAAACCCCAAACCATGTCCCTGGGTGGTCCATATTTGCATTGGGAGATTTAGTTTGGCATTTTAACTTATGTAAATAGATTCTCACTTTCCTCTGCATCTGAAAGCATTCAAAGAGGGAAGATCACCTTTCCAAATCAGCGGTAACCTATACCCTCTGAGAGTGAACAAAGTCACACTTTTCAAGGAAAGGGGCAGAGAAGTTTTTTTATTATTCCTTCTTCCACAAAATACACACCAATTCCCACAACCCCTTGCTATTTTGATACTATGGAGGCAGATGGTGAAACCGGAGACGAACCATCATTTTAAAAGGGGACACTGTGAAAACACACTCCCCCACAGGGCCTGCTAACTTTCCAGCCACCCAGACCCACCAGCTACTGAAGTTCCACAAGCTGATTCTGAGACACAATCCCATGGTCATTCCCTAAGCATGGGCTCACTGTACAACTGTATAAACTTGGAAAGGCCTCCATATGCGCATCACAGGATCTAAATTGCTTTTAAAAGGAGAGGACTTCATTCTGCTTCAATTACAAAAATCTTCAGTTTGTTAAACAAAGAAATGGGTACTATTTCAGGTCAGAGTAGACCATCTAGCTTGCATTCTAAAAAGGAAATTGTAGGCAAAGTCTACAAAATACTGTATTATCATTTACTCATTAGGGGTATTTAAAATATACACATTACTCTTGGCTTCCCTCTAGACATTAGCATAAAATAGAAATCTGACAAATGAATCAAAATCTCCCTTTCTCCCACCAGAAAGAAACCAAAGAAGCCAAACCTCCCACCAAAGAAATCAAGCCAAAGATCAAAAACATTGGCCCAAGGGGCTTATAAAAGAAACAGAGGACTCAAACCATTCTGCCTGTTAATTCTAGATTTAAAGGTTGTCCTTTTCAAGACACCTATTCTCACTGCAGAAATGTTCCACATGATCCTAATTCAGGAAGGCGAGGATTCCAGAATTCTAGGCATTACCAAGTCTACATTCAAATTGGGCCCAGACGTGCAGTGGAAACTACATTTCAGGAAGTGACTGCTTTTACTAAACACATTAAAGTGATCCAAGGGGAAAGAATTAAATCTTATAATAAAAAGAAAATTAAGTGGGATTTATTCCGGCTAGTATTTCAGGTCAACAAATGCGCCTCCACCATGTGTAAGACTCGAGGCTGAAAGATACAAGGATGTCTCAGGGAGCCGGGAGTCTACAGGGAGAAAGAGACATACACATAAGTAGTATAATTGAAGATAAAAAAACCAATTTTTTAAAGCATACCTTTGGTTCAAAGGAGGGCAAGATCACACATATCCCTGAGAAGAGAAGGCTAGAGAATGATATAATTGCTGTTGGATAATAAGAAGCATTTTCCACACATTGAGTGTGTAACATGTTTTGAACCCTGTTTTCTCATTATCCGTAATCCTTACAATAACTCTGCAAGCCAGGTATCATTATCCCCATTTTACAGATGAAAAAAACTGAGGCTCACATAGCTTAAGTGTGATATCTGGCTTCTTTCCTTTGTCTTATGGTGCCTTTCAGATGTTGTACTCTTATGTTGTAAAAGACCAAACAAAGAAAGGGACTTAAATTACAGGAGGAAATACTCAATAGAAAAAGAGAATGTCTGTTGACATTTGGGGCAGGATAATACTTTGTCACAGGAGCTGTCCTATGCATTGTAGGACATTCAGCAGCAGCCCTGACCATCACCTACTAGATGCCTGTAGCCACTCTCTCCCCAGGTCTGATAACCAAAAATGCCTCTGGACATTGTCCCGTGTCCCTAGGGTGGGCAGTCACTCCTGACTGAGAACCACGGATCTAAAACACACTGGATTAAGTTGATTTCTTCCATAAATCACTAAATAGGGGAAAGACAGCCTAAGGGAAGGGGATGGAACTGTAGACTTTGCAGGTCCTTTATTGACTTCGCCCTGCTTGCTTTGAGTCTGAGCCACAGAGACTGAAGGCCAAGGACCTAACTCCCAGCCACTGCCCACAGTGACCCCTAGCACACAAAACCTGTGCTAAATAAATGCACGCTCTGATAACTGGCATTGTGTGTGCCTGGTGCCCATCAAGGCTTTCCAGAGACTGTGCCAGCATGAGAAGGACTAAATGACACTTTAGTTTCCAGATCTGAAGCTTTAATCTTTAATCTTTAGTCTTTAATCTTTCCAAAACCTGACCTGCCAGAGACCATGCCTATGATTTAGAATCATTCAGGGCTTCCTTTCCCACCTCCTGTTTTGCAAAAGCCTTTCTTCCCCATTACCAGAGGGGGGAAAGGCCCAAAATCTGACTGTGACACTTGAAGCCCCAAATCTGACTGTGATGCTTGACCACAAAGTATAAAAATATCCTTTTATTGAGTAGCTTCTTCAGGTATTTTTTTAATAGAGAGATTGAGATGGCATTTAGATTGCAACTGGATTCAAAGAATGACATCATCATTTTATTTTTAAGCATCCAAGTTTACTATATTCTGGAAATCACATTCATTATGATTCTTTAAGTTTACAGTGAAAACTGTTAGATGCCAACTCAAAACATGTAGGGTAAGGGAGCAGCAGAATTTTTAAAAATTCTTTTGAGATTAAAGGAGGAAAAAACCCATGGAAGCATAATAAAGTACATGGTTAACTGTTCCCAGGCAGATCTGTTGATCAAGTGCAATCATCCTGTGTAGTGCCAGGGACTCACTACTTTATTATAAAGAATGCCCTGGACTCTAACATAAATTTCTGCTTTGGGTGTTTGCTGCCCTGATGGCATTGGTTGGTCTGTGCCCCAAAAAAGAAAACAATGGGTCATTCTCTAAGAGTATAGCAAGAATGTGGGTGAGCATAGGGATTAAGTAATATTTTGGCAGCAAGACCCGCTGCTTGTGAGGATCTCAGGATCGGTATGAACCGAAAACTAAAGGGCCTGTAGGTTGGCTGTAAGCAGGGGTCCTCCCAGGACTTAGTACCAAGTCCGTGTTCCGGATCATGACACAATGACTGCATCAGCTAAGCCCCAGAACACTGAGCAGCTTCGAATTCAGCTTTGAAATAAATTCATCTTTGCAATGAATAAAGTCTTGGCTTACGCCCACTCCTGCAAAGTCAACTTTCTGGGCTGTCTTCGTTGTGAACCGCCATGCATTTTGTGTTCAGCTGGATACCCAGTGACACTTGCAAATTAAACGTAGGGGCTTTAGCACAACTCAGGGCTAGCTTATCATCCAGCACACTGAGAGATGTCTAATTTTCTCATTCTCTTTTGATAACAATTGAGCATATTCTTAAGGGACTCTCTATCTTGCCACAAGGAAAAGCCACACGAAATGGTATTTTTTGCCATCCCACATAGAAAAATAATGACATATCATGGGTACAGAATAAACAAACTTTGGAATCTGGCCAACCTGATTTGAAATCCAGCTTTCCCACTAACTGCCTTCAGGTGGCCTTGACCATGTGGCTTCCTGTTTCCAAGCATCAGCTTCCTTGTTTGTCAAATGAAGATAAAAATGTCAGCCTTAAAGGGCTGTTAGAATGATCTGATGACCCCAAATATGAACAGGGTAAGTACCTACTAGATGGCAAGCCACGCTAGGGCTGCTGTCATTCTTAAAGCTCTCACTTGGCTGCAGCGTGCATTAGCGTAAGGTGTACCTGCACCAGGGCCCCTCTAGCACGCATGCCTTGGTAGAAAAATGCCAACAATGCTCTGGTAGCTACAAACATTTTTTTCTTGGCTCACAGGATAGTTTTGCCTTGTTTTCAACACATTTCGGCAAAGTGGCCTCAGCTCCTAGCCCCTTTTCTAAACAGTGCCAGTGAACCGGTGATTCTTAATCTCTTTGTAGTCTCAATTCCCATACCCTGCCCCTTGCCACCTGAAAGCTGCACTTCTGCACATATGCTTTAAATTTTGCATCAGTATCATCGGGTTCAGTGACCACCAGAACACCATCGTGTGCCTGCCCTCCACCACGCCTACGACTCCTATTTAAGAAGCCTCCTCTGAACAAAGAATCAGGAGATGCACCTGGACAGTAGTGTCTATGTCCCAATGCAAGCTTCACTCTGGCATTCTGGTGCCAGGCTTCCTGTAGAGAGGAAGCAAAGAAAATCAGTCCAGGATCGTGGAAAGTTCCTAATCAAGAGGAATCTTTTTTACATGAATCTGGGCAAAAGTTTATAAATTTCAAAGAAATAAAATGAGAGTCAGATTAACTTCATTCTCAAAAGAAGTAAACTCTAAAAGTTCATTGCCCTAGCAAAGATCCCCCAAAGTACACATTTCCCCACATTTTGCAGGGGATGTAGAAGCCACAACATTTTCTAGTAAAAGGGATCCTTGATCAAGGAAATGACTATTTACATGGCACTTGGGATCCACAAAGTATCATGGGTAATTACCGAGTTGCGTTAAGGAGATAGAACCAAATTGGTACTCAATTTCAAAAAGCTATAGTCCTACATTGAATTTGCCATATTTATCTACAGCGACCAGTCAGCTGGCAGAACAGTATGGCCACCCATGAGGACATGATAATGGTCCACAGGGATGCTGGGTAGCAAATCTGAAAGAGACAGACGAATGCAGCTTTTTCTTGTTTCTGATGGAGGATGCTGGCTAAAATGGGTGAACTCTGGTTTGGGAGTCAAACAGACCTGATTTGAACCCTGCATCTGCTATTTGTTAACTATAACCCTGTATATGTCACTGAACTCAGTTATATCATCTGTAAAATATGGTCAATAACATCTATTTCATAAGATTAATGTAAGGGTTAAAATGAAATAACATGAGAAAAGAGCTTGGTATTCAGTATATGAAAATTAACTAACACAATTGTTCTGTACTATGGAATAGTAGATTCAGACTACCCATGGTTCAAATCCTGCCTCTATAATTTACCAGTTGAACAATTTTCAAAAAAGTTACCTGGCATCTTTGTATCTTTGTTTCCTCATCTGTCAAATAAGATTACAAATAATATATAACTCATAAAATTTTTGTGATTAAATAAGTTAATACATGGAGAAGTAATGTAAAATCCAATGCCTGCCCAAGTGCTCAACACATTTTAGCAAATGTTTTAGTAATGTTATACATTTACTAAATTGCTCAGTGTATCACCAACCTTTGTTTTACTTGGTAGAGCAAAATGTAAGGAGAACAAAATGATGAAGGAATATACTTAACTTCGCAAAGTACCTTTTCATGTGAGGCTAGGTTAAGTGATAGAAAGAAACAGGTAATGAGGAGAATGAGTAGCTTATTTAGGTATATCACTTTGGATCAAGCCTGTGCACAATCTATGTTAAGAGACATGGTCTGAAGACTTGGTATGTATTTTACAAGACCAGACAGAGCAATATCCAGGATGGATCCCCCAAAATTACCTGACTCAGTGCTGGAGTCAAAGGAAAGGCTTATTGGGGCACCTGGGTAGCCCAGTCAATTGAGTGTCCAACTCCTTTAAAAAATCTTTTTAACATTTATTCATTTTTGAGAGACAGAGAGAGACAAAGCACAAGTGGGGGAAAGGCAGAGAGAGAGAGAGGGAGATACAGAATCTGAAGCAGGCTCCAGGCTCTGAGCTGTCAGCACAGACCCCGATGCAGGGCTCAAACCCACGAACCACGAGATCATAACCTGAGCTATGGGTGGACACTTAACAGACTGAGCCCCCCAGGCACCCCAAGTATCCAACTCTTGATTTCAGTGCAGGCCATGCTCCCAGGGTAGTGAGATCGAGCCCCTCTTGGGGCTTGTGCTGAGTATGGAGCCTGCTTAAGATTCTCTCTCTCTCTCTCTCTCTCTCTCTCTCTCTCTCTCTCTCTGCCCTTCCCCCATATGCACTCACACTTTCTCACTCTTTCTGAAGTAAAATTTTTTTTAAAAAAAGGAAAGGCTGATTTATTAAACGTAGACTTGGGAAGAAGTGTTTGAGGAAGTAGAGGGGCTGGGAAGAAAGTTGACAGAGTCCTCTCAGACATAAATCACGATGACAAGAATGCTAGTTGACTTGTTCTTAAATTTTATTTTTGAGAGAGAGAAAGAAACACACAGAGAGAGAGAGCACACGTACATGAACGAGTGGAGGAGGCATCAGAGAGAGAGGGGGACAGAGACAGCCCAATGTGGGGCTAGAACTCACCATGAGAGCATGAGCTGCAACTAACTCCAGAAGCTTAACAAACTGAGCCACCCAGGAGCCCCTGACTTCCTCTTATAATATAAGAAGTTTGTCAGAAACTAAGAACCAGGGACCACCAATGTCAGAATTGCCCCACTTTGCTGTGGGTTGAATATATTTTTCTCTGTTCATATCCTTAATGGTGATTATACCTTCTGACGTAGACCTCAAACACCAAAGAGCTTCAGGACATGTTTCAGTAGAAGAGGAAAGGCTGGGGGTGCAGAGGGGCTGAGCCACCCCTCTGCTGTTGGGCACTGTGCGCCAGAGGCTGCAGCGTCCTCCAGGGCCATGCAGAGAGGAAGCAGGTGCATCAGTGCCTGAGGCCCAAGACAGGGACGAAAAAGAGAGACATGGGCAATGGCTGGGCCAAAAATTGGGGCCAGAGTTGGGCAGGCTGTACAATGCATGCATGGGGCACCAAAATATATCGTCCTAACTTCTTAATGATGAAGCTGCAAGACTTTCAGAAAAATGGCTCTTGGAGCACTGAATCCTCAGAACTTAAGAAACGGCAAGTTGGTTCCTATGAAGAGAACATTTGATGACTGCCGGGTAGGAGTGTGTGAGTATATTTTTATTGGGAAACATGATCAAAAGAGCAGACTTTGGGCCTTTGTTCCTCACACAAAGAACTTCTGGAGAAATTATGGCACTTTGAATCATCAGAGAAAGTATTAATCCCATTCCCACCAGCACCCTCAAGATGCAACTTGGACTGAATTCTCCATTCCGAATTTCCTAACACCGTCTCTCACTATAATTTTCACAGTGAAAATATGTTCATAGACCATCACCCATATCTGTGCTAATATTATCCATACGCTGTCTTCCGCAGTCACCGTGCCTTCCTGTCAGCTACGCTTTCTGCAAATCTGGAATATTTGGAAGCAATTTTTCCCAACCCTGAACTAGAATAAGTCTACAGAGCACACTTGAAAGGCATTCCAGGCAAGAAAATGGCTGGCTATTTGTTCTTGCCCCTTACCTAGATGAGGTAGAGGCCAGAATTGACTATATTCCATCTTCTGCATTTTTGTTGAGTCTCCGATTTCCTAAGTAATTTCCTGTCCTGATCCTGGGTTTCCATTTAACCTTATTAACCGAGATACAAGTCATGAGACTCCGCACACTCAATTCCCATCAGCGCTGCCGAGATCACTGCCTTATGATGACGACGCACAGATTTATAAGGCCACAGCGATTCCGGAGTGGGAGTGGGGGTAGGAGAGCCACGCGGCTGGGAAGGTGTTTAGGTAAACATCCCCCAACCACACTTTTTTTTTTTCAGCAGTGAGAGAAACTGGCATCTTCTTGCGTGAGTGTTTAATTAATGCCCTGCTGGAAGTACATTCGCTCCCTCCGACTTGGCGGGTAGCAACAGCATCTAAGCTCTGCAGACAGCTGAAAATGTAATCAAACAGCATCCTTCCCCTTCCCTCTGCAAACCCCCTCCTCCAGGGGCCGTCAGCTGGTGGCCCAGAGGGGTGCGGATCAGAACCGGACCGAGGCGGGGCGCACTGGGACGCCCCTCCCAGCCCGCAAGGTGGGCGAGTAGGTGATACCGAGACCCCTCCTCCTCTGCCCTCGCCTCTGGGCTCTACGGGGGGAAACTGCAGCAGGGGGTGCCACTGGTGGGGACGGGGCCTCTGGCCGCCTTAGGGAGCCTGGAGTCCGGCTGCGGCTGCGGCGGCCCAACTACTGCCCGGCAACCAGCGCGGACGACCCTGGGGCGGGGAGGGTCGAGGAGGGACGCGGAGGCGGCGGCCCGGAGAGCGCGCCCCCCCCCCTTCCTGTTTACCTGGACGCGCTCGGCGGCGGCGGCGGCGGCGGCACGGGGCTCCCCGAGCGAGAGCGGCAGCGGCTCCCGTGGGGCGGCGGGGTCGAGGCTCGAGCGGCTCCAGAGGGC
>NC_043701.1:81421431-81455622 GCF_006229205.1 Suricata suricatta | reverse complement strand
GGCGGCGGCGGCGGCGGCACGGGGCTCCCCGAGCGAGAGCGGCAGCGGCTCCCGTGGGGCGGCGGGGTCGAGGCTCGAGCGGCTCCAGAGGGCGGCGGGCGCTGCGCGCGCAGGATGTGCTGTCTCACGCTGCGCCGGCCGCTCGGCTCGCGCTCCTCGGGGACCCAGCACTTCCTCTCTCTCCGCGAGCCTGACACTGACAGCTCCCTCGGAGCACCCAGTCTGCGGGGCTTGCCCCGCCCCCAGCCCACGCCCTCCACGCCCCGCGCCCCTCCCGCGGGAGGGCCCTAGCTCGCAGTCCCCGCACCCGTCTCGCAAGGGAGGGGTGGCGCCGGCCCAGCAGCGGGTGGCAAGCCGGGGACCTGGGGAGGTCAGTCCGTCTATCTCTGTGCAATCGGCAGGACTCACCTAAATTGCTGCCAGCAGAAGAGCTTCAGTGTTTTGGGAGCCGTTGCTGACATGCCAACATTGAACAACTTTCACTCCCAGACAACCACTTTAAGGTCATTTAAGTAGAAATAGAGAAGGCTCAGATCCATCTGCTACACACAAAGATATAGGTCTGATTTATCCCTATTTTTTTCCCAGAAGGGAAAAAAAAAAATATATATATATATATATATATAGTTGCCTCCACAACGTTGCTTCTTAGATCCTAGCTTTTAAAAATCTGGGAAACCATTCTTGAACTCCCTTCAAAGCTTACTGTACTAGCTAAGTATTAAATCAAGAAATGGAGTTTGGGATTCTAATCAATGCAGTTTTGGCACCATTTTATAGGTAAATTTTTCATTGTGCTTCTTGAATATCTGCGAGGTCATTGTCCACATTAACATGGAAGTTACTGGAGGACAAAGACTATGTCTTTTTCACTGCTGTATTCCCAATACCTACAACAGTGTCTGATGCATAATAGATGCTCAGTAAATATTTATGAATTTGTTTAATCAACTACAGTTGATTTCTACAGTAATTTCAAGATAAATAAATATAGAGATAAATATAATATACCTATTTATCAAAAGGCCATCTTTTTTCCAATTCTGCCTTTCTGGTAAATTATTGCAACCATTATGGCTAAAAAAGAGATGAGTAGAATGTCTTTTGATAGGAGGAATTCAAGATATTTCAGAGCAGAAACTTATGAAACAAATACTTGCTATTGCCATGTATTGGATACTTAATAGATATCAAACTCTACGTGCATTTTTCTTTTTAAGTTTTTTCATTAACACTGTGTAGTAGATAGTTAAAGGAATGAATCTCAAAGAAGTTAACTACCTTGCCTAAGTTTGCCAGCTACAGAATGATGTAGCTGAAATTGAAACCCCTGTTCACCTGACTTCACTGCTTGTACATTGCCAACTGATATTACTGTCTCTCCAAGATGGAGGTTATTGGGTGTACCCACTACCTGCCAGAGCATTGTACTAGGAGCTTCAGGTGGTCCAAAAATGAATATAGTCCAAAAGAGACCATAATCCCTTTTCACAAAGAAGTTAAAATCCAGTTGAAGGTAGAAAGGAAAGGTAAACATATAATTAAAGGCAAACAGGGGCTTCCGGGTGGCTCACTCAGTTGAGTAACCTCCTCTTGGGTTTAGCTCAGGTCATGATCTTATGGTTTGTGAGATTGGGTTCTGTGTTGGGCTGCGCTGACAGAAGGGAGCCTGCTTGGAATTCTCTCTCCCTCTCTCTCTGCCCCTCCCCTACTCGTATGCTCACACTCTCGTTCTTTCAAAATAAATAAACTTTTCTTTTTTTTAAGGCAAACAATAAGGAAATGGCCAAAGCAATACAATATGTTAAGAGAACTCCAAGAAGAGCTCATCTGGTTGGAGTGGGGGAGGTCATAGGAGAAAATTAGAATTGTGAAAATGGGTAATATTTGAAACAGATAGATAGGGGTTTAAGAGTAGAAATGAAGAGGGGAGAACATTTCCAAGCATAAACAAAGCTGCAGAAAAGAGAAAGCACACGTACCCAGCAAATGTCAAGGGGTCCATCCAGCTTTTTGGAGCATGGCAGACTCATGGGGGAGCAGATTGAGACTTAGGGAAGGCTGAGGAGAAGAGAGTGGAATAGCGGCATTACAGATGTTCAAGCAGGAGATGACACGTGGGAAGGGTCATCCAGGAGTTTCTATGGATAAAGGATTGGAACAAGTGAAGACTAATTCAAAGTTCATCATAAGAATCTAGCCTAGGATTAAGAAGGCCTGAATTTGTCAAGTTGTGTTTATCATGAATGGCTTATAAGATATCCCCAGCACAAATTTTTAAGAATTGCTTATGATTATTTTTATTATCATGTGTCCAGGCATAGTCTAGATATTGGGTGTAGGACTAGAAATTAATAAGAAATGAATGATGTCTATATTCCAGAGACTCAAAATCTAATGAAAAGACACAAGTGGCTTTAATACCAAGCAGACTAATAAAAGTAGAATAAAAAAAAAGTAGAAAGACATTTGCCATAAGAGATAAGAAGAGGAAAATGCATGGCAGCAGGGCATCCTTATGATCTGGAAGGGTTTGTTGAAGAGGTACCAGGTGGATGTGTATAGTTGGATATGAATTTTGACAGATGGAAATGTGCATTTAAGAATGGGGTTAGATAGCATGCATAGACCTTACCTTAGTTTTATTGATAGATCTTATTTTTTTAGCGTATTCTAAGTTTACAAAAAAATTATGCAGAAAGTACAATGTTCTTCCTATACCCTCTGTAAGTCATAAACTGGTCATTGTAAATATACCTGTGTCACCTCTTAATCTACTTAATGCTCCAAAATTTGAAAGAAGGGCTCCAAGAATGAGTTAAATGGTTACTATAAAAATTTGCCATGCAAATTTCTACCTTGCTAGACTAAGAAGTTTGCTTAAGAGTCTTGTAGACAGACAGTGGTATGGCCAAATTCCCCTACTCTGGAATCAGACTGTCTGAGTGTGAACTGAAGTCAACAGCTTACTGGCTTTTTACATCTGCACACATTGCTAGACTCCTCTGAGACTCAGCTCTTCTAGAAGTCAAAGGGGGTAATAAAGACACTTGTCACCTGTGATTATTTCAATGAGTTAATCCATGTGAAGCACTTCGCACAGCCCCTAGCATATAATTAGAAACATTCAATAAATGTTAGTTCTAGTTTGCTGTTATTAGTTCATTCTGCATGAAAAGTCCTAGAGCTTTGTACTCTCTAAATTCAGTGTGCAATCTGTGATATTACCAGACTTCAGGGGCCACTGAGACCTTGGAGTCACTACCAGCCTTCAAGACAGAGAGTCCTCTGCCTCGTGCACCTGTCACTCATCAGTGCCAGATACAGGTGTGGTCCCACAGCTGGCTCCCTTGTCTGATTCACTTTCCTAGAACCTCACCTCACCCACGTTCCAACAGCATTCTTATACACCAGATCGCTTCCTGTCTGCTCAAGAGTCTCTTCTGGAAGTTATTCTTCAGTCCATTATCTGTTGGTTGGAAGAAATAAAACTGAAGATTAACCTCAGTGGTTCCAAAGGCTCTAACACCACGGAAAAGAAATGTGAGCCATCTGAATCAGCTTTTAAAATTGTAAAATAACCAACGGGGGAAAAATGCTTGAAAATGTTCTCCAGTTAAGACAACATATGTTCTACATAGTGCTCAGAATAAAAGCCTGTAAGGAAACTAATTTAAAACCACTGACAAATGTCATATATAGTTTTGTGTAGGATTTATCAAGTGAGACATGTTTTATGTAGTTTTCAATTATATGGCTAAAGATAGTCGGTTTTTCCCAACCCCAAACAGTAATAGGTATCCAGAAAAAAGGTGCATTATTAGTATTTGAAGATTTAGTAGAAATTGAAGAGTGACTTAGGATGAAATCAGTGGTTCCAATGTATAAAGCAACTCTTGCTTTTTGTCTTCTGGACACTTCATTATAGGATGTTGCCTATGTTTTTATATAGTAGGTGCAAAGAATCTATAATAAATGAATACACAGACATAAAATTTGCTTTCCGTTTAGAAGAATGAATTCAGAGGTATTTGTCATACAGTTTTAGATTCTTTAAAGATGTTTTTTGGATAACTTCCAAAGACCACTCCACTTATACTATAATTACCTATATTTGTCATGTAATTGTATTATAATCATCATATTTCCACCCCCTCCACTTTTGCCTCCTTGTATCTGGCCCTCCGCCTCCCCCTTACATTTCCTTCCATAAGCTTCTCTTTCAAGGGTGACACTAAGCCAAAATGCACATGTTTTAAACAATCCGTAATAAAATGCAGCCATGAAAATATCTATACAGCAAAAATATAAATCTTTAGATCTTAAGAAATCATTTTAAGCACTTAAATTTATAAGTACAACTTCATCGATTGTAAAACATAAATTATTCAATTTGCTTAAATTCTCTTTCCATCAGTGTCTGAATATAAGTCTTTATTTTTCCCAGCTGTGAAACCGGTCTGTGTCTTTGTGTTCTGCCTCATTGCTTGTTATTTCAAATGTACATTTCTAGGAATCAAGTAAACCTACCTTGGGAAAAGAAAGTAACAACACTTTTGGTAAATTATTTCTCTAGATTATTTCCTAGAAACAGCATTTTATAGTTCTTGTAACCACTCCTCAGAAAGATTGCTCCTAAACCCTAATAGCTCTATCTGCCATAGCTCTCCCAACGCTTTAAAAAAAAGTTATCTGGGGGCTCATGGGAGGCTCAGTTGGTTAGGTGTCTGGCTTTGGCTTGGGTCATGATCTCATGGTTTGTGGGTTCAAGCCAGCCCTCGGGCTCTGTGCTGACAGTTAGGTCAATGCCTGGAGCCTGTTTCAGATTCTGTGTGTGTGTGTCTCTCTCTCTCTCTGACCCTTCCCTGCTCATGCTGTTTCTCTCAGTTCCTCAAAAAAAATATTAAAAAAAACATTAAAAAATAAAAAATAAGTTATCTGTATTTATTTAGAAGTAAGTAAATATGTATTTATTGGTACTGTTTGTCTGCCTTTAACCAGCAAATCTGAACAAAAAAATTTTTGTTATGGTGTTTCATTAGTTATTTCTCATGTGTTAACTCTTAATATTATTTGACTATTTGAATACTGAAATGTAATAGTTTGTGTATCTTAGAGAGCAAATTTTATGTATTACATGTTTCTCACTTCTTTTCCTTCTTATTCTTACTTCGTTGTAGAGTAATACTTTAAGAAGAATTATAAAACTGTATAAAATAACATCATTTTCTAGTACTTAAGGAATGTATAAATCAGAGATATTAAATTGAGGTCAAGAACACAGGCTCTGTGTTAGGAATCGTGACTAGTCAAGGTTGACTAGTTCCTATGATTCACTAGCTATGTGGTTCTGCACAAATCGCTTAACCCCCTTAAGCCTCAATATATCTTCATCTGTAAAATGGTCATAACACTGCCCATCTCTTAAGATTGTAACAAGGATTGGGGCATCTGGGTGGCTCAGTCGGTTAAGAGTCCGATTTCAGCTCAGGTCATGATCTTGCAGTTTGTGAGCTTGAGCCCTGCATCAGGTTCTGTGCTGACAGCTCGGAGCCTGCAGCCTGCTTCAGATTCTGTGTCTCCCTCTCTCTCTCCCTTCCCCCCCCAAAATAACTAAGCATTAAAAAAAAATTTTTAAGACTGTAGTAAGGATTAAATGAGATAATGCTCGTAAAGAAATTGGTATAGTAATTGGCACCAGGTAAATTTTAAATGAATGTTAAATATTGTTATTATGTGGATATGCACAGCAAAAAGAATGAAAGGTAACACAAAAATGTTACCAAAATGCTGGCTATTTCAGGTGATTTGACACTGGATTTTTTTTTGAGTCTCTACTTATTTTCTAATTGCTCTATGATGAATGCCCATTATGTGTTCCAACAAGCCTGTTGACGTGGAAGATATTCCGGGACCAGCATTAAGTCACTTAAAAACAACAGAGGTTTCTATTATAAGCTTCTTCCTTTTGAAACTCCCTAAGCATACACTAAATCTTATCGTTTGGCAACTGTTACCATATGCATTGTAGACATCAGAAACAAGAAGCTGAAGATGGATGAAGACCTGCACCTCCTTGCTAACAGAGGAGTGTCTGGATAAGGACGGAGTCGGGATCAATGAAGATGATTGTGCCCTTTCGCTTCCTGGATAAATACCAAGTATCATGTTCTTGTCTCTGTGCACACCACTTCCAGCACATACCACTTAGGTAGTTATTGTGCCACTCTGGTTCCATTGAGATGCAATGAGCCATGAAGGCATCCCTCCCCAGGGAGCTTATAATGATCTGCTACAGTATTCTCTGGAACTAGAAATATACACTGCCCTTGTCTATCTCCAGGGAGGGACCCTTCACGCTAGTAATGAATGGATAAAGCCATGTGGCCAGCAGTGCCCTTGTGACCTCCAGGTCCTTACTCTCCTGCATATGCTAAATATTCAGGTGAAATTCTTTATTTGGGATATTTGAGTGAGCTCATCGAGAGGACATGACCACCTGTGGACCAGCAAACTGGACCCAACAATCAGAGGCTCCTCGCTCCCGCCCATCCTTGACACAGACTTCTGCCCTCTTTTCTCACCGTGAGAAAGCAGTGTGTTATTGAGACTGTCTGGATATGTGACCGGACCTCATTAAGGCCTTTACACAAACTTTTCAGATTCTAGCAGGTGGACATGGAGAGCTACTCATCCTGTGGCCGCTCTAGACAAGCCACTAATGTAAGTTCCCCTTTGTATAAAAACCGTCTCCTACCGATCTTTCTTCGGTCTCAGTCTGCCGGTCTCTCTTTGCCTTTTGGGTACAGGGGGCCAATTTGCAAACCAACAAGGTAACATAATTCACACTTTGGACCAGATAATTTCTAAAAGTACGGCCTAGCTATAAAACAAAAGTTTACCTCATTTATGGGAAGATAGTGAAAGAAAGAGATCATCATTCCATTTAAGATTTTAGCAGGAAAACCAATTAGCACCTGAGGAAACCTTTAGTATTTTAGTGTGCCTGTAAGAACAGAATCCTAAGGTTTACTCAGACCATTTCTTTGCCTCCTGCGTTTGCCAACCAT
Organism: Suricata suricatta; assembly: GCF_006229205.1. NCBI lineage: Eukaryota > Metazoa > Chordata > Mammalia > Carnivora > Herpestidae > Suricata > Suricata suricatta. The sequence goes on along the minus strand of NC_043701.1, from coordinate 81,448,552 downwards.
ATTTTGAAAGACTTACAAATCGATATTTTAGATTGAATTTCTTACTAATGCCATTGTATGTGTGTGTGTGTGTATTCACGTTTTGAATACTGGTGTGAAGCGGTTAAAGGATGATTCATAAATATTTTAAAAAGTTAGCTGTATGTCCATTTGTCATTGAGCCTCAGGGTAATTTTTTGCTTTGCTTTTCTCATTTTGCATGAAGCAACTTAATAACAGTAGTGATTCTTCCAGAGTATTTTAAAGTTCAATTTGATTTTTCATCTTCTGTTAGTGAACTATATTTAAAAGTCTCTTTTTCACATACCTTTTCTACTAAGGTTTTCTTACCATATGGGTTAAAAGTGATAGAAGATAAAATATCATAAGCTGCCTAGAGCTACTGTATATCTTTCACTACTTTGACGTCCTTCATATTACATCGTCATTTGTCAATCAAGCTTTTTCTCTCACCAAAGGCTCATGTTAAGGGAGATAAATTGCTGAATTGCTGAACTGTTCAAGTAGTTTCTTAACATCCCAACTTGTCAAGTATAAATAAGGTCATACAAGATCATGTTGAATGCGATGATTAACCACCATTAAGAGTCTGATAACCTTGTTTTTTTCTTTACAGTAAGAGTCACAAATAGAAATAAATATGTGTATTTTGAGAAAAATCCTTTTGAAACATTTCAGGATCACCAATTAATAAAAATCTGTGTTTTGTTCAGCAGAGCCAGCAAATAAGAATGTATTTCATGTTTCATTTCTGGAGTGGAGGAAAAAGAAAGAGAAAGAGAGAGACAGAAAGTTCCAGAGAAGCAGAGATAAGGGAGTCCATAAACTCTGAGATTAGTCCTCATTAAAAGGTAAAGTACTCTTGTCATTATTTCAAACAATTTTGGACATTGGATCAATTTTGGTTGGCTTACTAACAAATGGTTTAAAAATGTTCCCATCTCTTCTTGGAAGCAATATGTCTTACTTTTTTCTTCCCCCAAAAAACTATTTCTTAAAATTTTATTCAAATCCAAGTTAGTTAATATATTGGATAATAACGGATTCAGGAGTAGAATTTAGTGATTCATCACTTCCATATAACACCCAGTGCTCATCCCAACAAGTGTCCTCCTTGATGCCATCGCCATTTAGCTCATCCCCCAGGAACCCGCAGTTTGTTCTCTGTATTTAAGAGTCTCTTCTGGTTTGCCTCCCTCTCTCTTTTTGTCTTATTTCTTCCTTCCTTTCCCCTATGGTCATCTGTTTTGCTTCTTAAATTCCACATATGAGTGAAATCATACGTATTTACCTTTCTCTGACTCATTCTACTTAGTATAATACATTCTAGTCCCATCCACATTGTTACAAATGGCAAGTTTTCATTCTTTTTGATCATCAAGTAATATTCCATTGTGTGTGTGTGTGTGTGTGTGTGTGTGTGTGTGTGTGTGTGTGCACGCCACATCTTCTTTATCCATTCATCAGTTGATAGGCATTTGGGCTCTTCTCATAATATGGCTGTTGTTGATAGCACTGCTGTAAACATTGAGGTATATACAGCCCATCGAATCAGCATTTATGTGTCCTTTGGATACACTACCTAGTAGTGCAATTGTTGGGTCATAGGGTAGTTCTATTTTTTATTTTTGAGGAACTTCCATACTGTTTTCCAGAGTGGCTGCACCAGTTTGCATTCCCATCAGCAATGCAAAAGTGTTCCCCTTTCTCTGCATCCTTTTTCATTTTAGCCATTCTGACTGGTGTGAGGTGGTATCTCAGTTTCTTGATTTATATTTGCCTGATAATGAGTGATGTTGAGCATCTTTTTTTTTTAACATTTATTTATTTTTGAGAGAGAGTGTGTATGTGTGTAAGTGGGGAAGGGGCAGAGAGAGAGAGAGACAGAGACACAGAATCTGAAGCAGATTCCAGGTTCTGAGCTGTCAGCACAGAGTTTGATGTGGGGCTTGAACCCACAAACCATGCATAAACCATGAGATCATGACCTGAGCCAAAGTCCAACACTTACCTGACTGAACCACCCAGTCACCCTGTTGAGCGTCTTTTCATGTGTCTTTTGGTCATCTGGATGTCGTCTTTGGAAAAGCGTCTATCCATGTGTTTTGCACATTTCTTCACTAGATTATTTAGTTTTGGGGTGTTGAGTTTGATAAGTTCTTTATAGATTTGGGGTACTAACTCCAAAGTTAGTTATCTGATATGTCATTTGTAAATATTTTCTCCCATTCTGTCAGTTGTCTTTTAGTTTTGTTGATTGTTGGCTTACTTTTCTTTTCAACCATTAAGGTTTATTGTTAGAGATTTATTTTGCAATGGAATTTTTGGAATTTTATGCATGCATGAAGGAATAACTTAAGAGTTGATACATTCACTCAACTCTTAAATGTCTCATATTTGTAATTTACTAGGTACATAACCTCAGTGGCCCTTTGAATTTCATAGCTCTTTAAATTGCCTTTTGCATATGTGTGAAATGACTGCCCCATTCCACAGTGCCTACAGTCAGAATTAGAATATACTTTTGAGTTATTTTCTCCAAATCACATATAAAGTTTGGCTATATAAATATTCTATCAGGTATAATTTATGAATGGACATTATTTAAGGCAGGAAAAAAGTAAGAGAAATCAGTATTTTAACCTCCATTCACCGATGACCAACTATTCTTGAACTCTTCAGATATCCTGTAAATTAGAATGACAGGGTGTCAGGAGAAGAGAGCAAGGGAGGCCTTTTTATTGGTTATAATATTATTGTCAAAGCAATACCAATGTACTTTATGCTTTATGGATATGATCCATCCATAGGTTATACCTCAAATGCTGGAGAGATGAGAGGGTTTTGAGGAATAGGAAAGTGGGGCACCTGGGTGGCTCCATTGGTTAAGGATTTGATTCTTCATCTCAGTTCAGGTCTTGGTCTCAGGGTTGTGAACTCTAGCCCAGCACTGGGCTCCATGCTGGGTGTGGAGCTTACTTAAGAAATGGAAGGATGGAGGGAAGGAAGGAAGGAAGGAAGGAAAGAAGGAAGGAAGGAAGGAAGGAAGGAAGAAGGAAGGAAGGGAGGGAGGGAGGAAGGAAGGAAAGAAAGAAGGAAGGAAGGGAGGAAAGAAAGAGAAGCATAAGATTTGGCTTTCATGAATGACCAAGTTTGTTACTCTTGTCAATGTATGCTCTTTTTTTTACGTTTGCTTATTTATTTTTGAGAGAGAGAGAGGCACAAGTGGGGTAAGGGCTAAGAGAGGGAGACACAAAATCCAAAGCAGGTTTCAGGCTCTAAGCTGTCAGCACATAGCCTGATGTGGAGATGGAACTCATGAACCAGGAGATCAGATCATGACCTGAACTGAAGTCAGACACTGAACTGACTGAGCCACCTGGGCACCCCACGGTATATGCTCTTCTGTTATAACATCTAACATCCAATAAATAATTTTCCATCATCTGCTATGTGCTGAGCATGAGGAATGCAACTTCCTACTATGTGCTAGGCTCTTCCCCATCTGATATCATTATCATCATCCCAATGGTTGAGGCACAGCAAAGCTGAGGAGATTCAGCTCAAGCTCTTACAGTTTATAAGGATTAAAATCCAGGCTCCTAAATCAGGATGTTTTGCTGCCAGAACCCAAGTGCTTTACTTATGATACAAACACTGTGTATCTTCTTTTGGCATTTCATTCAGTCGCTACAATCAATCTTGCATACAGATGTCTCAGAATTAGAATTTGGGCCAGGACATCTAGGTCAGATAACATTTACCTGACCTTGAACAAGCTACTTACTTTCTCTATCTTGGGTTTCTTCATTTGTAAAATGAGAATATTAATAACACGTACCTGTTGGAGGAGGTCATTGAGAGGACATGACTGCTGGTTGACCATCAAACTGGACCCAGGCAATAAGACAATAGAAGGCCCCTAGCCCCCTCTCCTCACCCTGGAATGTCTCCTGTTCTCAGAGCCAGAGCTGTTTCAGGGGCATAACCTGTGGGGCAGTGTGTCATCGAGCCCCACTGATGGTATACATGACCCAACCCCATTAAGGCCTCTACATAACCGTTTAAGATTTTGGCAGGTGAGCATGGAGATCTACTTGTTTTGTGGCTGGTCAAGCTGAGTTTTGTACTGAAGTCCCTTTGCTTTTTTCAACCTGCTGCCTCAACCTGGAGTGGCCTGCCTCTTTCTTCCGTCTTTCCCTATTCTCTGTGTATGAGTTTCTGATTCCACCCAGGAAGCTTCTGAGTCCACCTCACTGGACTGCCCTGAGCATTAAATGAGTTAGCATGAGCAAAGCATTAGAAGAGTGTCACATACCTAGAGAGGGTCATTGTTAAATTTTATGAGCTCTTCGTTATTTACCACTGAGTTCTTACAGATCTTTAGTTTTCCAGAGGTATTTGGTTTTTGTTTTGTTTTGTTTTCAGTTCTCTACTTTTGACATTAAAAAGATGGTAAGACAAAAATGGTAGTAGCTGTTCAGCTGTTAGTGCTAAAGGAAGAAAGCCACACCAAAAGGCAATGGAAAAACAGTTACTTCAAGAGATACTGAAAGGAGGGGAAAAGAAAGAATAATATCCCATGTTAGAAGAAAGGTCTCCCAAAGCTACCCTAGAGTAACACACACACATGCATACACATCCTGATAATCATCTTTATAGAAATCAAAACCTTGGGGTTTGATGGTGCGAACTAGCACAAGGCATCCAAGACAATAAACACGACAACAGGGTAAAATGGATAGGATGTAGTAACACAATCAGATCTTCAGAAGCCTCCCCACACTCACTCCCAGGCATTTTCCCCCTGCCACCTGCTCCGTTCATCATGTTCAGGGCCGTGCTTACCTTGGGCACGTGGCCTCCCTCCACCATGTCTATGAGTCTTGAGTAGTCGGCCTCCCTGCAGACTCTGCTACACTCTGGCTTTTTTAAGGTTTTAATCAATGATGGTGTTCAAAATCATGGGAAGTCCTCTGAAGCCTAAACACGGTCAGCCCTGCGGACAATTTTTATGGACTCTTTTGTAGCCATGGGTGGTAAGGAAGAAAACATCAATTCCAGCAGCAAATTGCAGAAGGCTGGTTATTAGTGATTAACCATTACAAAGCCAATGGAGAATGTGCTCAGTCTAGAGTCAGTGCAAACTAATAGCACTAAAAATGACCTCTTAGGATATGGCTCCATTAACCTCAAGTCTATATTTCATGTTTTTATTCTTTCCATTTATATTATAAGCACTTTTTATAGGGAGTTTTGATCTTTCTCTTTAAGATTCCTAAATAAGGGGCTTTCCCTTGTGTGTGTGCATGTATGTGTGTACATGTGCATATGTGCACTTGGTACGGGCAGGTAAGAAGAGAATGACACTCTAATATGTATTTTTGAGCAAACGTTTGAGACCTTGACCAGGTCACTTCCTCACTGATGGCAGCATATTTCCTCTTTTAAAACAATTTTTTTAATGTTTATTTATTTTTGAGAGAGAGAGACAGAGTATGAGCAGGAGAGGGGTAAAAACAGAGGGAGACCCAGAATCCCAAGCAGCCTTCAGACTCTGAGCTGTCAGCACAGAGCCCAGCGCGGGGCTGGAACTCACAGACCATGAGATCACGACCTGAGCCAAAGTCAGAAGCGTAACCCCCTGAGCCACCCAGGTGCCCTAGTACATATCGTTTTATCACTTCCAACAGCAAAGTTTTATAATTTGATAGTTCTGTGATTTGATAACTGATCGTGGTTCACAGCAGTGCTGAGCACTTCTACTCAGTTTCTAACTCTGAAAAAAGCCCTGATACCTTTGTTAAGGGGGAGAAAAGTAAAGTTAACCATGTAGGTGATCAATTTACAAAATGAAAAATCAGAGAAGACTAAAACTCCCACCTGCCAAGTCACTCGACATTTTCCTAAAATCTGTTTTAAGAATGTGATCTAAAGTTGAGGCAATATAACTAAACCATTCCAAACTACAGTGATTTAAAGACAATGGAAGCCATGCTCACTCAGACCCGGTTCCTTCCACTCTGTGGTTTTGTTAGAGCCAGGCCTTCACCTGCATGGTGGAGGCCCATCACAGGTGAGGGCGTATAGGTTGTGTGAAGTGGGAAAGAAGGCGAGCAAGCCCGTGTTTTATGGCCCAGATGCTGAAGCACACCGGTCACGTCTCCATACACTTCACCGGAAAGAATTCAGTCATGGGACCACACCTACCAAAAGGGTCTGGGAGATGTGTCTCTACCAGTACTTCCAGGAGCCCAGCACAAGTCTTAGACAGAAAAGAGACCTCCAAGTTTGGTAGACAAACAGCTATTTCTGCCACATCACCTTCGTTCCTAAATCTAGACCCTGGTGAAGTTCTTGATATTACTGATCATGTTATCAAATACCCAAAAAATGAGATCAATAATTTGTTTTGTAGAAAATAATACTGATGGCAGGAGGCAGACAAACAGAAAATCTCATACACTTTCAAAGAGACATTTATTATTTTTCTCGGGAATATTTGATGATTAGACCGATGCAACATCCTCAGTAGTGGAGGTCGAGGTGGTACAGTCAGTTATCAAACGGTCTTGCCATTTGACCTATACATTTGGTTCTATACGTGTAGAATTCCAGAGTGTAAATAAATGTTCTGTAATTCAGATTACAGCCATATTTTCTAACACGAAGCGAATCCCGAATGGTTCATGGATTTGAAATTGGCTTATAAACTCTCTTCAATTTTTTCTCACATCTACTTGGTATATTTATGGCCTTTTACCCAGGCTGACAGTGCTATCCCATAAGCCCAGATCTTAGTAATCCTTGGGGAAAATCTGTCTTCTCCTAGCCCAATCAGCAGTTTATAATTTTTACCTTTTTGACAGCTTTTCCCCCAAAGTTGGTTCCATTACCAAAGCAGACTGTTAATCACTTGGCTTCACCCAGATCCACTCTGGGTGGGGTGAGTCTGGTAAAGTACCACAATGTAGTGTACATGAAAAATCAGTCCCTTCATACTGCCAAATTGATCTCATCTTAGCTTAACTCTTTTTTTTTAAATGTTTTTATTTATTTTTGAGAAAGAGAGAAACAGCATGAGCAGGGGAGGGTCACAGAGTCTGAAGACAGGCTCCAGGCTCTGAGCTAGCTATCAGCACAGAGCCAGACGTGGGGCTTGAACCCACAAACTATGAGATTATGACCTGAGCCAAAGTCGGATGCTTAACTGACTGAGCCACCCAGGTACCCTTTAATGTTTTATTTATTACTGAGACAGAGAGAAACAGAGCATGAGCCGTGGAGGGGCAAAGAGAGAGGGAGACACAAAATCCAAAGCAGGCTCCAGGTTCTGAGCTGTCAGCACAGAGCCTGATGCAGGGGTTGAACCTGCGAACCACGAAATCATGACCTGAGCCAAAGTCGACTGCCTAACCAACTGAGCCACCCAGGCGCCCCATCTTAGCATAACTCTTGTTCATGGTTTTGCTTTTTAAAAAAAATTCTCCTTCTCTGATACTTAAGGTTTAGAAATAGTGGGGGAAGAGGCTGGAGAGTGATCTCCAGCTTTTCATAGGTCAGATAAGGCCTTGGCTAGGTTTCCTTCTACCCCTGTGAGGAGCTGTCCTTTATCCTCTGCTTTGGAACAGTACCACCCACTCATCTTCAACAGTGCTCCACGTTTTTCTTGGTCCTTCTCTGCATCACCCTGATTAGGCCCAACAAGCCTACATTTTACCAGCTCAAAATTTAAATCCTTGCAGGAGACCTGGCCTCCTCCGCTCGGTGGTGTGAGAGCTCTACCGTCCCTTCCAGGTTTGAGGATTCTTGGCCCCCATATCGCTCTAATCTTGCTCCTCTTAACCATTCGTCTTCTAACTTGTCTCCCAAAGGTGAGGGGATTCCTTCCTCGGCCTCCCTGGGAGCGTGTTAGTTCTGTCAAGGATGCCGGTGCCCCCTGCTCTCTATCATCTTCCTCAGGGGTAGGAAGCTTGTGCCTAACTGACCGTGCTTCAGTCTTCACTCGGTGACATGGATTCTGATATGTTTACTATCAGGGCTTGCTCCTAGCAGTCAGGTATCCTACCTAAGATCACGGCCCTGTTCTTGGGTGATAGGGTGGCTGTTTTCAGTGTCATTTAGCCTATAGCAGCAGGCAGCCTCTAGGGGCTGCCTGTAGGGGAGTGAAATTATATTTCATTCCCATGTCATAACCAGAGTGTGAAGAAAAGCTGGCACCACTGTCAGGAACTGGAGATATATTAGTAATAAGTAAAATAAACAGCTTCTTAGTAGCATTGTTTTCATGAACTAGGAAATGTATTATGAATTTGTTTATTTCTGGAGGGAGAGACTGAATTTGAGATTTTTTGTGAATTATGAAAGTTTAACCATATATTTTTGGTAATCCATAAATTAGAAGACAGCTCTAAACTATTCAATTCTTTTTAAATGTATTGAGATTGTTTCAAGGCCCAGCATGTGGTCTGGCTTTGTAAAGTCCACCTGCACTTGAAAATCACACATATTTTGCTCCCATTGGTTGGAGCGTAGTATAAATTGTCAATTAGGTTGGTTGTTTGTGCGGGTCAAGCATTCTAGATGCGTTCTTCTTGCTGTAAGGATAAGAGTAATAACTTCCAAGCTCTTTACATGTCACAGCTCAAACCGGAAGTTTCAAGAAGCTAAGATAAAACCTGTAAAGTAAACCCAAAGAAGCCCATGGAAGGAAATAAAAAAATAAAGGCAGAAATCAGTGAAGTAGAAAACAAGACTCTGTTAGCAAAAGTCAACAAAAGAGGAAGTTGATTTTTTTTAAGAATTGATAAATATCTAACAAGACTAACTAAGAAAAGAGAGAATGGACAAATATAAATATATCAAGGCTGGGAAGGGAAGGATAGATCTCACCAGAGATCTTCCAGGCATTAAAAGTAAATAAGAGTAAATTAAGATATTATAAACAATTTTATGCCAATAAATATGAAAATGCAGATTATATACGGACATATTACTAGAAAACACCACTTGTAAAAGCCTTCAGAAGAAATATATATCAAAATAGACAAATAATAGTCAAATACAATTTCTATAAAGTAGATTAACATTTCTCTATGAAACTAAATTGTTAATAAAAACCTTCCCCTAAAGAGAACTCCAGGCTCTGATAGATACACAAACATGTTTTATTTATTTATTTTTTTTTACATTTTATTTATTTTTGAGAGACAGAGAATGAAAAGGGGAGGGGCAGAGAGAAAAAGAGACACAGAATCTGAAGCAGGCTCCAGGCTCTGAGGTAGCAATCAGCACAGTGCCTGATGTGGGGCTCTAACCCACAAACTGTGAGATCATGACCTGAGCTGAAGTCGGATGCTCAACCAACTGAGTCACCCAAGCACCCCGTTTTATTTTTTAATAAAGCAAGAAATAACTCCACACTTTTCCAGCAAAGTACAATTAAGGGAAAAAGAATACATGGGGGATATTGAGCAGCCAATGAAGTGGTTAGAGAACAGACATTTGCCAGGGATCTTTGCCCAACAAATAAATCCCATTTATACTGCAAAACAAAACAAGACAAAACAAAACCCCAAAACAACCCCCACTCCAAAACTTCATAGTACATGAGTGCCTGTAAGAAGCAGAGATTTTATGTTAACTACAGAATACTAAATGTTTCCTTCCCTACCTGGGATTTTGAATGTGGAGGAAGAAATACAAAGACACAGAGAAAGTTAGAGATAATTCATGATGGTAGAGTCAATATGGTACCCAGCCACCACAGTGATCCTAATAGACTATTCCTATGGCACAATGTGGAGATGTTATCTGCTTCCCAGTCTAGTGCGAATCCTGCCTATTATTGAGCCAAAGTCTTTCACTTTCTTGTCAAACCTGTGAGCTACACAATAGCATTGTTGTGAATTGTTTTTTGTTTCATTTCACCAAAGTTCAGAGGTACACGTATATGCATTTACTTAGTTCCATGAGGGGATATTGCTAAGAAAGTACTAGCTCCTTCCACAGCCCAGTTATGCAGTATTGCAGCACCTTCCAGAAACCCTCATTAAAGGATTAGTTTCTGCTATTCCCAGTGTAGGGTTCTCGCCTTTAGAGAAGACTTATCCTTTCTTCACTTGCAGATTCCATTACTTTCTGACACTTTAAGTCTTTCCATTAAGTTCTTTGCCAGACTTCCACTCTCATTTGAGATGCCTGTGAAAGTTTTAAGTTACTTAATTTATGGCCACTGATAGATAGCATAGTCTTCAGGATATAAGTCCTCTCCATTCCTTATGGCAATAAAACAGTATCAGAGATTTAGCCTAGTAATGTAACAGAGCACCTACACTTTTTGTTTCTAAGCCTTGACCAACCATCAAAGCAGAAAGTACAGCTTCTGGAGTTGCTATCCATTGCTACCTATTCAGGCTCAATTTAGCACTGGTAAGGACATTAGTAGTAGTTTGATATAGGTCTATTCTTTACAGGATATTGCAATTCATATAAATCTGAAAATTTAACTATCATGTACTTCTTTATCTTTAAGAATTTTAATTTATGAGTGACGTAGTAGATCTAATTGTCAGACTGAATCAACCTAGCTAATTCTATGGGTTTCTTTCCTCCAGGGTACTCTTGATGTAATATCACTTTCAAGCCTTCCAACTTGGCATTGATGTGAAAAAGTATTAGGGTTGAGAAAATTCAATATGCCCCACAAATGTTCAGCCTGGTTGCTCCTAGATTTTTTCTGAAGGACACAGAGGCCCTCAATATTTTAAATTCAGCACTATTCCCTGAGTCTGAGCTCATCTCCTGTTGAGAAACAATGTGTTCCCATATGTCACAAAGTTGCCACAGTGCCAAACCTTAATCAAGGTCAGTTCCAACCCTGCCTCCTTCCGTAGTCTATGTGCTCAGGCTCCTTCCAAAGTCTCTCTGAGGATATCAGAATTTTCATGTATTTAATCTCTTTCTGCCGTTGAAATGTGACTGGGCTTTGAAAATACCCTGAGTCATTCTTTTAAAACTGGAAAAAATTCTACCAGACATGTTATCTCCCTTCTTATTCTGCATTTGTGAGCATCTGACAACAAACCCGTATAAGACCACAGATCCTAACCCAACAGTCTATGATACTCTGAAATCAAAGTATAATTCATTGATTAAATCTTTGTTTAGTTCACAATTCCTACCAAACCCTAATTTTTTCATAGTTCATGCATATCATGATGATTAATTACACCTCAGGATTCTAAGACATGAATTTTCTGTCTTTAATTAAGAACTCTTCACTATGATCTCTTAAATCATTTATCTTAGGATGATTTTTCTTTTAAAATTTTTTGGTGTTTATTTTTTTATTTTTGAGAGAGAGAGAGAGAGAGAGAGAGAGAAAGAGCGAGAGAGAGAGAGAGAGAGAGAGAGAGAGGGAGAATGAATGGGGGAGGGGCAGAGAGAGAGGGAGACACAGAATCTGAAGCAGGCTCCAGGCTCTGAGCTGTCAGCATAGAGGCCAATGTGGGACTTGAACCCATGGACTGCAAGATCATGACCTGAACTGAAGTTGGACACCTAAACAACTGAGCCACCCAGATGTCCCTCTCAGGATGATTTTTCTAAAACATATTCCCTATTGTGTTAACCTGTTCTGTAAATTCATGTACCTTTTCTCCTACATTATAGGTTTATCTTTAATAATTCCCTGTATTCTTTGCGCCCTGAAGAATCACCAAGAGCAAAGCCATCTAAACTAATGTCTCAAAGTCCTCCACAGTTTCCCTACTTCTAGCTACCTTCTATACAACTATCAGCACTAGCACACAGAACATGTTCTGAGATTATGGCTAGTAACCAGAAAAGGCTAACTCACTAACCCCTATCTTAGCCTGGGTTTACCAGAAAGCAGAGCCTGTGTAAAAGGCTTATGTCACAATACCTGATTGGGGAGTATGACCAAGGAGCAAAAATGAGAGAAAATGGTAGTGAAAAAGGGGGGGGGGAAACAGGAAAAAATTGTGGTATTGGTTTGGTTATCCCTTTCAGAAAAAAATGCACTATTGATTTGGTTACCCCTTTGTGTGACTGATTGCTCAATCCATGGGATTGCCCAACAATAAATATTAAATTTAGTTTAATATAATTTAATTTAAGTTATTAGAGAATGTGTTCCTTGGCCACGATGGTATTAAATTAAAAATCAATCACAAAAACTGGAAACAATCCAGTTACCCTTCAATGGGTGAGTGGTTGAACAAACAAACCGCAGTACACCCATTCCATCCCACGGAGCACACAGCAATGAGAGAAATAATCCACTGACACACAACAACTTAGATGAATCTCTGGATAATTATGCTCAGTGAAAAAAAACAATCCCAAATTTTACATACTGAAGTGATTCCGTTTATGTAACACTCCTTGGATGACAAAATTATAGAAGCGGAGAACAGATGAGTGGTTGGCAGGAAATAAGGAGCCTGAGGGAGAGGAGGAGGAGGAATGTGGCGTAATGGGCAACAGGAGCGCTCCTGGTGGTGGTGGAAGTATTCTGTACCCTGATTGTATCAGTGTCTGTATTTTGGCTGTTTTACAAGATATTGCCTTTGAGGAGTGAAGTACACATGGGGTCTCTCTGTATTTCTTACAACCATCATGTGAATCTACAATGATCTCAAAAAGCTCAGTTTTAAAGAAATGGGAGAAAAATAACCCCTCTCCACAATTCATGTTATTATCATTATGTCACTATCATTCAAGTGCTCAAACCAAAATACAACCCCAAAACGTTACTTTCTACCTGGGTCTCATTCCTTTAAATATAGATGAGAACCTTGGTCGTTGAAATGCTCCTGCATGCCAGAAGTTGTCGCCATACCATATGACTCCAGGAACTGGATCCTAATTGCCATCCGACTTATGAATGAAGCCGTTTTGGAATCCCAACCTGATGGTCTGCTTTCAAGGGCCACTGGTAAGACTGTAGACTGGTTCTCTGGTTGTCTAAGACTTTGCAAAAGACTTTGCAAAGTCTTAGACAAATCTTAAATGCCAGTATTTTACAGGAAAGAGTAATCCAGGAAACAGAGAGACAGTGAGATCAAAGCAGGTAAGAATCAAGAGCTAATACAAAGATGGATTCTCAAGATGGCCACTCCACTGGATGACTGGTTATGTGGTAGTCAGAATTCTACAGATATTCCCTGAGACACTCACCTTCTGGCTATTCAACCAAACACTAATCTAAGAACCACAGTGAAAGGACTTTGTAGATGTAATTAAGGTTACTTATCAATTGATCTTAAAATAGGGAGATGATTTTGGATTATCCACGTGGGGATAATCTAATCACATGTATCTTCTTAGAAACAGAACTTTTCCTGTTTGGAGACTGAGAGAAGAAGTTAAAGATATGGCACAGGGGGAGATCAGAGAGATTCCAAATGTGAGGAGGGTTCAACATGCTATTACTCTCTCTGAGATGTCAGGATCGGAGAGGGGACCTAAAAGCCAAGGACATCTTCCAGGTAACAGCCTGCAGGAAAATGTGAACATTGGTCCTGCAGTCACAGTGAACTGGATGCTTCTGACAACCTGAAAGAGTTTGCATTCATATTCTCTCCAAAGCATTTGTAGAAGCATTTCAACAAGCAGACACTTTGATTTTGGTCTTGTGAATCTAGGAGCAGAGAAGCCAACCAAGCTAACCTGGACATGTGACCTATAGAACTTGAGACAACAAATTTGTGTTGTTTTAAGTCACTAAGTTTGTGACAATTTGTTACAGCAGCAATAGAAAATGAGTACAGATTGCTGCCTAAAATGTAACTCAAGATTGAGTGCCTAAGAAAGAACCATTTACTCACTGATCCCCATCTCATATTAGTGAAGGTGAGTCCACAGGGTGATAACTGCCCTCCACTTTTGAGTTACACATGCAATGTCCAGCAGTTTCCTACCATCTTCTCACAACACAGCCCTGGGGCAGAAAATGATCAGGGCAGCCCTGAGGGAAGGTGTTGTCATGATACACATTCAATAACTGGTCAGAGTCCAATTTGTTTTCATGTTTGCTCCATAAGTGAAGACCCAGATAGACAGAGAAAAGCAGCTATCTTTTTCCAGATCCCAGATCTCTGATGCCTCCAGCTGTGACTTTTCTTACTTTGCACAAAGGCATCATATGTGGTAGCAGCAGTCCCACTGAGGTGGCATAAGTGAGATCATTGAGGTCAAAGAGGCAAAAGTTCAAGGCACTTGAAGGATCACTATTATGAACTGAATCTTATTTCCCTCCAAAATCCATACCTTGAAATCTTAACCTTCAATGTGATGCTATTAGAAAGTGAGCCCTTGGGGAAGACGTTAGGTCATGAGGGTAGAGCCCTCAACAAGTGGAATTAGTGCCCTTTAGAAGAGACCTCAGAGAGCTCTCTCATTAATTCCACTATGAGAGGACATGGCAAGAAGAAGGCAGACTGTGAATGAGGAGACTGGCTCTCACCAGACACCAAATTTGCCAGCATCTTGTCCTTGGGCTTCCCAGCCTCTAGAACTGTGAGAAAGAGATCTTTGTCATGTAGCCACCCAGTCTAAGCTATGTTTGTTACGGGAGCCTAATCAGACTAAGACGGTCATGGAAATAAATACCAAAGTAACCTGAGCCACATATTGACACCATTTAGGCCCTAGGGTGAACTAGAAGATAAGAATAATGGTAGGAAGATGGTGTTCCTCCAGAGAAGTGGCTGCTGGGACCCAGCGTGGATTTTCCACTGGCAGCCTTATCTTTTTATGGATGAGTTGTGAGGCTGGGCCGTGGTTTTTGTTTTTCTACTTTGAATCTCAAAAGAGAGGTTCCTACTTGCTGCTCTTCTCTGACACAAGCAAACACACCTGTGTCCAGGCCATGGGCTGCGTCCTGAGCATTGGCAATCCCTAGCCTATGTGCACGTCATCTTTGGAAGTAGGGTATCCTCTCCTGTGTGGTGACAGGAGTTCCTCTCCAGCTTCTCTTTCCCATCCCTCCCCTTGTCCGAAGACTCACTGGGCTCCAGCCACCAAGCATTTCAGACCCCCTTTGTCTTCTCCAATCTATTATTTTAGATCCACCACTTGCTGGCTGTACGATCTTGGGCTAATCATCCAAACTTTCGTTGCTTCTGTTTCTTCATCTGTAAAATGGTGATTAAAAAAAAACCCCACATACTTCATAAGCTATGGTTTGTCTTAAATAGGTTACTGTAAGTTAAGTATTGAAAACAGTGCCAGACCCAGAGTGAGGACTTGCCAGTAGAGGTAGGAGTAGCAGGAGGAGGAGGAGGAGGAGGAGTAGCAGGAGGAGGAGGAGGAGGAGGTGTGGTGGTGGTGGTGGTGTTAGTATCAATATTATTAAACAGCAAAATATCCAAATAAACCTAAAATCTAAAGAATTAAATAAATCATAATACATCCATGAAATGGAATACCATACAGTTGTTTAAAAATGAAGACTTACAAGACATTAATCTGGAGAAACTACACAACAGCTTGCCTAATATTTGTGTGAAACAATATGGCAAAGGAATATATACTTTTATTCGCTTGCATATGCATAAAATTGCTCCAGAAAGGTAACACAAGAAGCTAATAATAGTAGTTTTTCTATTGGGGGCATAAAAATTCGGCAGATGGGTGACAGTAATGAAAGAGTGATTTTTGCACTGCTCATTTTCATACATTTCCGTTCAAAAGCTCTGTAAATATATTATCAACCCAAAAATATAGGGGCGCCTGGGTGGTTCAGTCATTTGAGCATCCCACTTCAGCTCAGGTCATGATCTCACGTTCGTGGGTTCGAGTGCCGCATCGGGCTCTGTGCTGACAGCTCAGAGCCTGGAGCCTGCTTCAGATTCTGTGTCTCCCTCTCTCTGCCCCTCTCCTGCTCACAGTCTGTCTCTCTGTCTCTCAAAAATGAAGAAACATTTAAAAAATGTTTTAAACCCAAAAATACAGAAATTATCTCAAAAGTGAAAACCTAAAACAAGTATACCAACTTGATTCACTGGAGCTGGGGAACGCTGCAAGTCATACTGGAATCTAGGTTGCATGAAGGGCATGATTGGTCTTTTTACCTTCTCTGAGAATCTCGGATAAACAGCCATACGGAGAGATGAGAGCTCAGAAGACTTATCTCATGGCAAGGGTGGCATCTACAGGACAAGCTGAGAATTTGTCGATTTATTTATCTTTGCTGAGCAGAAGAGCACTGCAGTGGGGCAAGGCTTCAAGGTGGGAGATCTTCGGTTTCCCACTGGAACTGCTAGATGAAGAAGTTTGCTCAAACACTGATGCAAAGACGGCAAACAGAGGCATGTTTCATAGAGGGCATCCAGGAAAAGCACTTCTCATGCACCATGTCTTTCAGCAAAGGCATTTAATACCCTCCAAGGCATGGCTCCTTCAGGAATAAAAAGTGGAGAATGAGGTCCATATTTCAGAGTAGTATGGATTTGAAATAAAGTATGTGAAGTTCATTATTCAGCTCCTGGCTGAACATTCCAGGAGTTCAGTACCTAGTTCCTATTAATATAGTTAGTAGCCATCATCCACTTCCTGCAAATCAGTCCCTTTGCCACCTTCCAAAAAATATCCAATCACTCGAAGTGTGACCTAAATTTTGAAGATTCTACTTAAGAATCACAAAGCAGAGGCACCTGAGCAGTGATCGAGTGCCATCCGGGACCCTTCTCCTTTGTAGCACATGGCGTCCGGGACCCCTGAGTCCTTGCTCCAGGATTTCCCCAGCTCCAGCAACTCCCTGCCTGTGCCACCTTCCCTCCTTCTCTCACTTCTTACTTGTTCAGAACAACGATCCTCCCACTTCACGTCTCTGTCAAAAAAAAAAAAAATTGGATTGAGGTGCCTGGGTGGCTCAGTCGGTTAAGCATCCAAGACGGCTCAAGTCATGATCTCTCGGTTCATGAGTTTGAGCCCTGCATCCATTCTCTACTGTCAGTGAGGAGCCCACTTTAGATCCTCTGTCCTTCTCTCTCCATGCCCTTCCCCTGCTGGTTCTCTCTCTCTCTCAAAAATAAACGTTAAAAATATTTTTAAAATTTTGGACTTAAGTAAGTAGGGATTATGCAAAAGACCATTCGAGGGGTGCCTGGATGGCTCAGTCAGTTAAGACTCTGACTCTCAGTGGCTGTAATTAACAACTCAGGAAATAACACATGCTGGCGAGGATGTGGAGAAATGGGCACCCTCTTGCACTGTTGGTGGGAATGCAAACTGATGCAGCTGCTCTGGAACACAGTGTGGAGGTTCCTTAAAAAATTAAAAATAGAACTACCTTATGACCCAGCAATTGCACTACTAGGCGTTTATCCAAAAGACATAGGAGTGCTGATGCATAGGAGCACATGTACCCCAATGTGTATAGCAGCACTTTCAACAATAGCCAAATCATGGAAAGAGCCCAAATGTCCATCACCTGATGAGTGGATAAAGATGTGGTTTATATATCAAAGGAAAATTACATGGCGATGAGAAAGAATGAAATCCTGCCATTTGCAGCAACATGGATGGAACTGAAAGGCTATTATGCTAAGTGAAATAAGTCAGTCAGAGAAAGGCAGAGATCATGTTTTCACTCATATGTGGAACTTATGAAACTTAACAGAGGACCATAGGGGAAAAGAAGGGGAAAAATAATTTCATACAGAGAGGAGGCCCATAAGAGACTCTTAAATACAGAGAACAAATTGAAGGTTGATGGGGGATGGGCAGAGGCGAGGGGAAAACGGGTGGGCACTGAGGGGCACTTGGGATGAGCACTGGGTGTTGTACATAAGTGAGGAATCACCTAGAGTTCACTGTATACAACATATGTTAGCTCACTTGACAATAAGTTATATTTTAAAAAAAGACTGACTCTTAATTTGGGCTCAGGTCATGATCTCACCATTGTGAGAGTGAGCCCTGTGTCAGGCTCTACTCTCTCTCTCTCTCTCTTAAAAAAGAAAAGAAAAGAAAAAAGACTATTTAAATAGGAGGAGGGAGACTTCGTAATAGGGAGGACAAACCTCCCCAAAGATCGACAAGCCTGTCAATGGTCAGGCAGAAGGGACGTTTGTTTTATGAAAAGAAGACAAGGCTAGAAAGCACCGTAAATAGGGGTAGGATGTGCACGGGGTATGATCAGACTGTAAAACAGGAAATGCTGTTAAGGAAGAATTGATCCATTGCTTGGTTCACTTCAGGGGTCAGAGTTCAACACTCTGGCGGAAAGAGAGAAGCCTGACCAAAGTTTGGTCAAGGTATGGAAGTGGGCTTTTTTTTTTTTTTTTTTTTTAACTAGCCAGTAGAGACAAGTAATTCAGCGTATCTTTTATGACAAATGATGGGAATTTGGAGAATCTGTATCTGGCTTTGTCTTAAGCAGAACTCTTCGAGTCTTATTTAAATCGTGTGGGAAGGATGGTTCCTTGCAGTAAACCGTTTCCCAAAACACAGGACGATGAGGAAGTTTCTTAACCAGTGCAGTTTTCCAGGAGCACGGGGCTCAGGTAAAGAGCAACATTGTCCTTTCCAAACCAGCATGTCACATTTCACCTCCCCTGCTGGATGTTTGGGGCCATTGATTCACCAGTCTCTGCCTCCATTTCTTCACCTTTCTATATTCTCCAGGAAAAACAATTACTAAATTATAAATTTAGTGCCATATAATATGGTACATTATTATATATAATATGTAATTATATAAAAAAGATATTTAATTATATTTTATTATATAATTATGTATTTAATATTTTATATTAGTTATATATTATTTGCTTTGTTATATTATAAAATATATACTTATTATCTATAAAATATGCATGTAACATATCATATTTTATATGTAGTATTACATATAATGATTATAATACGTATTACTGACAAGAAAATTGTATCCCTACAATATTAAGTTGTACACATCATATACGTCACCCTAAATACTTCCAGTTCCCTTTCCTAAGGACATTCTTCCATGTAACTACAAAACAGTATCTCACCAAAAACCTAACCTCGTTGGTGTAGCATCTTCTAATATGCACCCAATATTCTCATTTTCCTAATTGCCCTCCAAGTGACTTTTATTGCTCTCCTCATCCCTGAAACAATATCCAATCTAGGTTCACACAGAGCATTGGATTTTAAGTCATTTTAGTTTCTTTGTGCTTTGCCGCTCAAAGTGTGATCCCTGAATCAGTGTGATAAACATCACCTCGAAATGGACTTGGAATGCAGGATACCAGGCCTGCCCAGACCTACTGAATCAGAAGCACGTTTCGGACCAGAGCCCCAGGTGATCTGAGAAACATGCTCTGGCACAGCCCTCCCACTGCCCGCCCTGTGATGCTGATCTTTTGAAAAGTCTAGTAGTCTTTTTTTTCACTACTACCTTTATAGTTACTTATCTGAATATAAAACTCACAAGCATTCTAGAATGCTTAGGAAATGTTTTTTTTTCTACTTTGCACTTTTGCATCTGAGTATACTTTGATATCTTAAAAGCATCCTTTTCCATTTCTCTCCTTTCTTTTGATAATGTAAATAACATATAAAGACACTCTAATGTAAAACGTTACATAATTTAGACCTCTATACTGAAAAGTTGGCATTATCCTTTATGTTTTCTATCACTTAAACTCTCTTCTTCATATGTAGCTACTGCCAACTGATTCATATTTATCTGTATCATGCAGGGTTTAGTCAGGGAAGCATAACCATGATGAAAACTATGGGATAAAGACATTTATTATAGGGCTAAAACTTCACAAAAATGCTGGAAGTGAGGGAATGAAAGTCTGGAAGGGGAGTCAGAGCACAGTGTGTGGGAAGCAATAGCATGGGAAAGCCAAGTCCTGGAGCTTGAGAAGCCGAGAAGCCAAGTGGGTCTGACCAGTAGTGGGGGCTCTGGAGTATGGGCTCATGGAGGGGCTGTGGGAAGCTATTCCTTCTGCATAACTTCCTCTCTGTGGATCCATAGACAAGCGCCTTCTAGTCAGCTCAGGGCTGCCACGAGACATCCAGGCCAGCGATCAGAAAGACCACATGGACAGGAAGCTCTGCCTCCCCCTCCATCACCATATCTGACCACAGCAGCTTTCTGAGAGTAATGGCTGCTGTTTTGCTTCCATCTTCCAAATGTTATACGTTTCCTTATGGTCAACTCGGACTTGAATCGGAAAAGAAGACACAGTTCAACACAGAGTTGTAGTCAACCCCTTTAAATAAATAAATCAGTCCATATATATACCACATTCTTTATAGAAATGGAACCACATGGTGCATATCGTTTGCCACTTTCACATATCGCTTCACAAGGTCTTTTGAGGTCCTACAGTACGTATTGCACACAAGACCAAAGCACTTCTTTTTAGTTTTGGCATCCCCTTAAGGCAGTGTTTTTTCAAACCCTCATGGTTCATGGAACTCACTAGTGTGTCAAAAGCCCTATTAAAAAGAATAGGATAGAATAGAATAGAAAATATAAAAGTGTGTCTCCCTCTGTAAGGATAATTATTGCTTTGTGAAACATTTGTTTCAGTTAAATACATGTGTGTGCTGTGGAAACAGCCTGAAGTATATAGCTTGCTGTGAGTAACAGCGGTTAAGAAAAACACTGCCTTGGGATTTTCTTTTTACTTCTTTCTTCTATTACCTCCCTCCATTTTTTGTTACATTGTTTATTTTGACAGTTAAGCTGAGTTTGTAAAGGAATAGGGTAATTTGGGGGGCCAGTGGTTTTTGAAACAGAGAAACAGTTAAATTCACCTTTAAAACATTGTAATATGGCTATAGATAGTATGTTATCTATTCTCAGGCCAAAGTTACTAGTGAGCATTAGAAGAAGGTTCTTCAGTAACCTGCAGAAGGAAAGATTTCCGTGGCCAGAAAATCAAAGGAAGAGGCCTCAAAAGTGCGAAGAAATCTCTTTGGAGACTATTGAAAGACATTAATGGATTCCGTTTCTACACTTGCAAAAATCAACAGAATACATGCTGATTTGTTTGGTAACAGAGACCTCTAGAGAGCTCGTGTTAGAACTGCAACGAGATGTTTTTTCTCTCTCTCTTTCTTTTTCAAATAATTTTAAGAGTTAACTTTGGTTGCCAACATAGATTCTTGGGAACTCTAAAAGAACTTAGAGATCATTTAATTCTGTATATGTGGGTCCTTCTAAGATTTATTCCTCACCATTTATATGTCAAACACTTGTATAAATAATATCTAATGTGGTTTCCACAACAATTGTGTGAGGTAAATCTTATCACTTTATTCTTGGTTTTTAAATTTTATTTTAAAAAGTACTTTTTATTTAATTTTTCTTTTTTCCAGATTTATTGAAGTATGGTTGACAGATAAAAACTAGTTATATTTACATTGTACATTGTGATTTTTATGGTGTATAGCATGATTTAATATGCCTATACATTGTGAAATGATTATCACAATCAAGCTAATTAACACATCAGTCACATACTCACCTTTTATGTGGTGAGAACCGTTAAGATCTACTCTTAGAAAGTTTCAAGTATACAACACAATACTAAAATCACTGTGATGTGCATTGATCCCCAGAACTTACTCATCTTCTAACAAAAGTTTGTGCCTTTTGATCATCGTTCACCTCCTGGCAACAACTGTTCTCCTCTCTGGTTCTATGAGTTCTACTATTTTGATTTTATATTGAAGTGCCATCTTATAGTACTTGTCTTCCTGCATCTGGTTTATTTTACTTAGCATAATATCCTCCAGGTTTATTCAGACTGTCATATTATCAAAAGGACAAGAGATAACAGTTATTGGTGAGGATGTGGAGAAAAGGGAGCCTTTGTGCACTCTTGGTGGGAATGAAATTGGTATGCCATTACAGAAAACAGTGTGGGGGTGCCTGGGTGGCTCGGTCAGTTAAGTGATGGACTCTTGATTTCAGCTTAGGTCATGACTGCACAGTTCATGAATCTGAGCCCACATCAGGCTCTGCATGGACAGCATGGACACTGCTTGGGATACTCCCTCTCTCTCTGCTCTTCCCCTGCTCACGCACTCTCTTCAAGATAAATAAATGTAAAAAAAACCAAAAACCAAAAAACAAAACCCGTATGGAAGGACCATATAATCCAACTATCCAACTTTAGGGTATATATCCAAAGGAAATAAAATCAGTATCTGGAAGAGATATATGCACCCCATGTTTGTTACAGAATTATTCACATTAGCCAAGACACGGAAACAACCTAAGTGTCCATTGACAGATGAATGGATAAAGAAAACATGGCATAGATACGCAAGGACATATTATTCACTTTCATTTTGTAGAAAACATGGCATAGATATGCAAGGACATATTATTCACTTTCATTTTGTAGAAAGTAGAGCAATGCGTCTTAAAGCAGAAAGCTAGAAAATAACAGAGCCAAATCTAAAATTCAGGGCTCCAGAATTCCCAGGTCAACAGTTGTTGGAATATACAATATCAACATCATACACCTTTTTAAGTGAAGAGGATGTAGAGATCATTTACTTCATTTTCTGTTTTCCTAGGAAAACAGAGGCACAGAAAGGAAAGCAAATGGTAAAGTGCAGGGCCAATGATAGCATTCTTGATTCCTGATTTTCAACCCCCAGCTATTCCAACTTTGACAAATGCCTACACTCATTTAACCAGCATCTTATTCAAGATGTAGAACGCTTCCACTGCCCGCAGAATCTCCCTGTATCACTTCATGGTCACACATCCTTCCTGTCCCCATACTCTGCAGCCACTGAATTTTCTCTCCCCACCATTTTGCTTTTTCAAGAATGTAATGTAAATGGAATGACAGCATATTGTATTTTTTTGAGTTAGTTTCTTTCATTTAGCATAATTCCTTTGAGATATGTTCACATTATTGTATCAGGAATTTGTACCTCTTTATTTCTGTATCATATCCCATTGTATGGATGTAATATAGTTTGATTATCCAGTCACACAAGTGAAGAATATTTGGGTTTTTTCCAGTTTCTGGTGACTATACATACATTTGCTATAAACATTCATGATTAAATTTTATGTAAGCAGAGGAGTAGGATTATAGAGTTGTAAGATAAGGATAAAGCAAAACGTAAACTTTATAGGAAACTACTAAAATGTTGTCTAAAGTGGCTATGCCATTTTTGCATTCTCACCAACAATTAAAGGTGTTTAAGTTGCCCTGTCTCCCTCTCCAAAGTTAGTATTACTGTTTTTCAAATTTTACCCATTCTTATGTGTGTAGTGGTATCACATTGTGCTTGTAATCTGTACATCCTCAGAGACTAATTACGTTGAACAAGTTTTCATGCACTTTTATCCCATCTGCATTTCTTCTTTGGCGAACTGTATATTCAAAACTTTTAATGATTTTTTTATTAAGGAGTTTGTTTGATCACTATTCAGTTTTGAAAATTGTGATTATATATTCCTTTTTAATTCAACTTTTTATTTTGACATAATTGTACCTTCACATGCAGTTATAGAAAGTGATGGAGATCCTACACGTCCCTTCCCCAATGTCCTCCAATTATAATGTCTTGCAAAATTGTAGTACAATATAGTAACCAGGATATTGACACTGATAGAGTCAAAATACAGAACATTTCCATCAACAGAAGGAAACTCTATATTGCCCTTTCATATCCACACCTGCTTCCCCTTTGCCTACACACTTTTCTTAGCCCCTGTTGACAATTAGTCTGGTTTTTTTTTTTATTTCTAAAATAAAACTCTTGAGGAGGAGACAAGATGGCAGAGAAGGGAGCTCTGTAAACTTCATCTGCCCCATCTATCGAAATGAGAAGGACATTACTCTCATCTGCAAGAGCAGAAGGAGAAAATACAGATTCTAGAAAGAAGACACCTCAAAGATACCTGAATATATTCTCCTGTATCTCATCCTTATCTCTCCCCTCAACTGGTCATACACTTTTAGACTGCCATTGTCCTTTGTTGTCTCTGACCCCTTTTATTTTTTTTCTTCTCTTCTTTTCGTTTCTTTCCTCTTCTTTTTCTTTCTTTCCTTTCCCCCTTTTAATTTGTTTGTTTGTTTGATTTGTCTGTGCGTTTGTGTGCTTCTGTTCCCTCTGTGTTTGTCTGTCTGTTTTCCTTCTTAAGGCTACACCAAGAAACAAGCCAAAGTGCACATGACGGCGAGTCCCAAACATCGCTGAGTAGGGAAATAAAATATTCAAAGGCACAACAAGAGAAACTGAGAGACACCATTAAAAGAATATTTCATAAAATGACAGGCCCTGGACAGTCAATAAGCCTCCTTTAACAGAGAAATATTAATGGGTTCACAGTGCACAATGAGCTTTTTAAAGCTGACAAGACAGAAAACTAGGAACAATGACAAAATGAAGGCACTCTCCCCTGAAGAATCTCCAGGAGAAAGTCACAGCCACAGAACTGCTCAAGGCAGATCTAGACAACATACCGGACCAAGAATTAAAAAAAAATTGTCATAAAATTAATCACTGGGGTTGAAAAAGCATCAAAGAAACAACTGAGGCAATGACTAGGAACTTTGAAAATAGGTGTGATGAGTTAAAAAAAAAAAGCTATAAATGAGGTGAACAATAAAATGGAGGCAGCCACCTCAAGGATTGATGAGGCAGAGAGAAGAATAGGTGAATTAGAAGATACAGTTATAGCAAAAGAGGAAGCTGAAAAAAAGAGAGAGAAATTGATCCAGGAGCAGGAAAGGAGAATTCCAGACCTGAGTGATACAATCAAACCAAACAACATCCCTATCATAGGAATTCCTGAAGAGGAAGACAGAGGGAAAGGTCCTGAAGGGATACTAGACCAAATTATTACTGAGAATTTCCCAAATCTGGGAAAAGAAATAGACACTCAAATTCAAGAGGCACAAAGAACCCCCTTAAGACAATTTGAATCGACCTTAGGCATGACATATCATAGTAAAACTGGCAAAATATAAAGATAAAGAGAGAATTCTGAAAGCAGCTAGGGAGAAAGGGGCCCTCATGTACAAAGGGAAACCTATCAGAGTGGTTACAGACCAATCTAATGAAACTTGGCAGGCCAGGAAGGAATGGCAATAAATCTTCAATGTGATGAACAGAAAAAACATGCAGCCAAGAATCCTTTATCCAGCAAGCCTGTCATTCAAACTAGGAGAGATAAAGGTGTTCCCAAATAAACAAAAGTTGAGAGAATTCATGAGCACCAAACCAGCCCTACAGGAAATCCTAGGAGGGACTCTATGAGGGAAATGTTGCAAAGAATACAAGGTGCCAGAGACACCATTATAAACATGAATTCTAGGGAGAACACAATGACTTTAAACCCACATTTTTCAATAATAACACTGAATGTAAATGGACTGAATGCTCCAACCAAACGACACAGGGTAGCAGAATGGATAAAAAACAAAATCCATCTATTTGCTATCTACAAGAGACTCATTTTAGACCTGAAGATACCTTCAGGTTTTAAGTAAAGGGATGGAGAAATATCTATCATGCACTGGAAACCAAAAGAAAGCCAGAGTAGCCAGACTTATATCAGACAAACTGGACTTTAAAGTAAAGGCAGTAACAAGAGATGAAGAAGGACATTATATAATAATTACAGGGTCTTTCCATCAGGAAGAGCTAACAATTATAAATATCTATGTGCCAAATTCAGGAGCACCCAAACACATAAAACAATTAATCACAGACAGAAACAATCTTATTGATAAGAATGTGCTAATTGCAGGGGACCTTAATACTCCACTGACAGCAATGGATAGATCAACCAGACAGAAAATCACTAAAGAAGCAATGGACCTGAACGACACATTGGAACAGATGCAATTGAGAGATATATTTAGAACTCTGCATCCTGAGCCTAGGAAATTCACCTTCTTTTTGAGTGCACATGGCTCATTCTCCAAGATAGATCACATACTGGGGCATAAAGCAGCCCTCCATAAGTATAAACGAATTGAGATCATATCATGCACACTTTCAGATCACAATGCTATGAAACTTGAAATTAACCACAGAAAAAGTTTGGAAACATCCAAAAATGTGGAGGTTAAAAACCATCCTACTAAAGAATGATTGGGCTAGTCAGGCACTTACAGAAGAAATTTAAAAATATATGGAAACAAGTGAAAATGAAAATACAACAATCCAAAATCTTTGGGACACAGCAAAGGCAGTCCTAACAGGAAAGTTTATTGCAATCCAGGCTAATTTCAATGAACTAGAAAAAGCACAAATTCAAAATCTAACAAAGCACCTACTGGAAATGAAGGAAAACAGTAAGAGCACCCTAAACCCAGCAGAAGAA
This sequence comes from Suricata suricatta, assembly GCF_006229205.1. Taxonomy (NCBI): domain Eukaryota; kingdom Metazoa; phylum Chordata; class Mammalia; order Carnivora; family Herpestidae; genus Suricata; species Suricata suricatta. The sequence goes on along the minus strand of NC_043701.1, from coordinate 81,422,211 downwards.
AAGAAATAATAAAGATCAGGGTAGAAATAAACAATATAGAATCTAAAAAAACAGTTGAGCAGATCAATGAAACCAAAAGTTGGTTCTTTGAAAAAGTAAACAAAATTGATAAATCTCTAGCCAGACTCCTCAGAAAGAAAAGAGAGAGCACCCAGATAGACAAAATCATGAATGAAAAAGGATCTATTACAACCAATCCCTTAGAAATACAATCAATCATCAGAGATTATTATGAAAAATTATATGCCAACAAACTGGACAATCTAGAAGAAATGGACAAATTCCTAAATGCACATGCACTGCCAAAATTCAAACAGGAAGAGATAGAAAGCATGCATAGACCGATAACCAGTGAAGAAATCGAATCCATTATCAAAAATCTCCCAACGAATCAGAGCCCAGGGCCAGATGGCTTCCCAGGGGAATTCTACCAGACATTTAAAGCAGACCTAATACCCATTCTTCTCAAACTGTTCCAAAAAATAGAAATAGAAGAAAACTTCCAAACTCATTCTACGAAGCCAGCATCACCTTGATACCCAAACCAGACAGAGACCCAGTCAAAAAAGAGAACTACAGACCAATATCCTTAATGAATACAGATGCAAAAATACTCAACAAGATATTAGCAAATCGAATTCAGCAGCATATAAAAAGAATTATCCATCACGATCAAGTGGGATTCATTCCTGGGTTACAGGGATGGTTCAATATCTGCAAATCCATCAATGTGATCCATCACATTAACAAAAGAAAGGATAAAAACCATATGATCCGATC
>NC_043701.1:81338965-81421331 GCF_006229205.1 Suricata suricatta | reverse complement strand
GAGACTATAGATGCTGGCGAGGGTGTGGAGAGATGTGCACCCTCCTACACTGTTGGTGGCAAAGTAAACTGGTGTAGGCGCTCTTGGAAAACAGTGTGGAGGTTCCTCAAAAAAATATCCACAGAACTCCCTTATGACCCAGCAATAGCACTGCTAGGGATTTATCCAAGGGATACAGAAGTGCTGATGCATAGGAGCACATGTACCCCAATGTTCATAGCAGCACTGTCAACAATAGCCAAAACATGGAAAAGAGCCTAAATGTCCATCACCTGATGAATGGATCAAGAAGATGTGGTGTATATATATACAATGGAGTATTACATGGCAATGAGAAAGAATGAAATCTGGCCATTTGTAGGAAAGTGGATGGACCTCAAGGGTGTCATGCTAAGCGAAATAAGTCAGGCGGAGAAGGACAGATACCATATGTTTGCACTCATAGGTCTAACAGAACAGGAGAAACCTAATGGAGGACCAGGGGGAGGGGAAGAGGGAGAGAGAGTTGGGGAGAGAGAGATGAATGCAAAACTTGAGAGACTATTGAATGCTGAGAATGAACTGAGGGTTGAAGGGGAGGGGGGAGGGGGGAAAAGAGGTGCTGGTGATGGAGGAGGGCACTTGTGGGGAAGAGCACTGGGTGTTGTATGGAAACCAATTTGACAAACTATTTTTAAAAAAACTAAAAAAAAATAAAACTCTTAAATTTATTTCAACAGTGTTATGTAAATTGATATTACATTATGTAAAGTTTTGAGATTGGCTTTGTCATTCAATGCAATTCTCAGGAGATTCATTCAAGTTGTTGTGTGCTTTAATGGTTGTTACTTTTATTTCATTTTCTCTTTTTTTAATTTTACCAATTTCTGCTCTTATATGTATTATTTTTTTTTTCTTCTCCTTGTTTATTAGATTTATTTTTCTCCTTTTCCTTCCAGGTTCTTTTTTTTTTTTTTAAGTTTATTTATCTATTTTGAGAGAGAGACAGGCAGCCAGAGTATGAGCAGAAGATGGGCAGAGAAAGAATCCAAGCAGGCTCAGTGCTGTCAGCACAGAACCTGATGCAGGGCATGATCTCATGAGCCATAAGGTCATGGCCTGAGCTGAAATTAAGAATCTGAAGCTTAAATGATTGAGACACTCAGATGCCCCATCCTTCTAGGTTCTTAAGGTGGGACTTTAGATTATCATTTTAAGATTTTCTTTTCTTTTTTCTAATGTATGTTTTGTCTCACATACTTTTCAGTTCTGTTATTTGGTCCATACTCATTCAATATTACTCTCTTCTTAAGTGGATTGAAATTTTTATTGCTATATAATAATCACACTCTCTCCCTGGTAATGTTTTTGGATCTGAAGTCTACTTTATGTGGTATTATAAAGCCATTCCTATTTTATTTTGATTGATGTTTACACAATATGTCTTCTCCCATATTTCTGCTCTCAACTAGTCATTATTATTATATTTGAAGTGAGTTTTTTTGGTAAACAAACTCTAGTAGGTCTTGTTTTATAATCCACTCTGCCAACTTCTGTCTTTTAATTGATATATTTATACTACTTATATTTAACAAAATCATTGCTATGATAAGGTTAAAGTGTAAAGTTTGTTTTTTATTTTATTTTTTCTTTTGTTTTTATTTCTCTATTTTCTCTGTCATACTATCAATACATTGAACAGTTTTTAGAATTCCATTTTGATTTATTTATTGTGTTTTTGAGTGCATCTTTTTTTTGTATACCTTGTGAAATGATTTTCCTAGCTACTACATTATGTGTACGTGAACCATCATGGTCTACTAGTGTCATTTTACCAGCTCATGTGAAGTGTAGAAATCTTACTTTCTTTTGTGTTCCTTCTTCCTCTTCCATTTATAATGTAATTTCAAAAATATTTTCTGTAAATAAAGAGTGTTCTACTCTGCATATCAGACAGTGTCACAATTTTTGCTTCAACCGTCAAACATAATTTAGAAAACTCAGGCAGAGAAGGAAAGTCTATTGTATTTGCCCATACATTGCTTACCATGTTTTTCCTTCTTCTTCCTGATGTTTGAATGTTTTTTATCTTTTCCTTTTTAGTTAGAGAAATTCCTTTAGCCATTCTTTTCTTTTCATTCAGCCTTTGCTGGTGGCAAATTCTCTGTTTCTTTATCTGAGAATGTCTTGATTTTCTTCCTCTTTACTTAAAGAATATTTTCATCTGGTATAAAATTCTGAGTTGTCAATTCTCTTCTTTCAGCACTTAAAAAATATAGTGCTACTTTCTTCTTAGTGATTTCTAATTAAAAATGTGCTGTCATTTGAATTTTTCCCCCCTGTGGGTGTAGTGTCATTCATTTTGGGTTGTTTTCAAGACTTTTTTTGTCTTCAGCTTTTAGAAGTTTATTTACAATGTATTGGTGTATTGGTGTGGATTTCTTTAGGCTTATCCTGTTTGGGATTAGCTGAATTTCTTGAATCTACAGACTTATATTTCTTGCCAACTTTGGGATTTTATTTCAGCCATTATTTCTTTAAAGTACTTTTTCAACTCTGTCCTCTTATTCTCTCTATATGGGACTCCTGACACATGTTAGCTCTTTTCCTATAGTCTAACATGTCTCTTTGGTTTGTTCATTTTTTTCAACTTATTTTTCTCTGTTGTTCAGTTGAGGTAATTTTAATAGTTCTATCTTCAGTTCACAGATTCTTTCCTCTCTCCCCTCCATTCTGGTGTTGAGTACATTGACTTGCTGGAGTCCAGCTCCAGCAGGTCCAGGGTTCCCCTGAAGGATGGACAGTGTTGGCATGAATGAGATGAGAATCCACAAAGGGGAAAGGGAATGAGAAAGCCAGGAAGTTCTTTCTGCTCACCAGGCAGGCATCTCTGCAATGACCCAAGAGTCAGCTTTATTTATTGAAAAAATGTATGGGGTACAAAACAGAAGTGGCAATTGCCTTAGACAATAATTTCTGATAATAAATTCTTTGGTTGGTAAAAATTTCCCAGAACATAGATTGGTGGAAGACTCATGCATAATCTTTACCAATAGAGATTGAAGTAGGTGACTAGATGTTTATCATATGGGGAAGGAAGGGATCTTTAGCATTCAAATACAAGGCAAAGTTTTTAGTACAGCAAAGGCAAGAGTTAGGGCTTTGTGAGCAGGGGTCAATAGCCTGTTTTCCAGAGGAAGAAAACCAGATTTTCTCAGGAAATGTAGCATTTGCTCCTATAATCACAAAAGAGGAAACTCTTATAACAAGTTTTTTCACAAGGTACAATTCACATACTTTAGCATAAGAAGGCAAGTCACTCCTGATATCAGTCAGTCAGGTGCCTGGGTGGTCAGTGCTCAAGCAGAAATTGAGTGGGAGTTGAGTGGGTGTAGACACAGGTCACCATCTGACAGTGGGAGGCCTTGCAAACCTGCCTTATTTCAGAAATGGCTCCCAGCATCAGTTGAACTTTTTACTCGTTATTGTATTTTTCAGTTCTAATATTTTAATTTTATTATTTTGAGCATGATCTCTTTCTTTGCTGAAACTTTCCATTTCCCTATTGAAACTTTCTACTTTCAAAAACTAATTTTAAGCAAACTTATGAGTATTTGTTAAAGCATTTTATCATGACTTCTTTGAAGTCTTTTTTTCGGACAATTCTAACGTTGCTGTCATATTTGTGTTGGCAGTTATTCATTGTCTTCTTTTCTTTCAGTTTGCGATCGACCTGATTCTTGTATGACAAGAGATTTTCTATTTAAACCAGAGCACTTTCATACTAAGTTATGAGATCTTGGATCTTATTTCAACCTTCTGTGTTAACTGCTTTTGCTGACATTACTCCATCAGGGGAAAGGGGTGCATTGCCTCATTCTCTTGGGGTAGAAGAAGTATAGTTACTCACCATACACTCAAGAGTGTTTAAGCTGTGCTGAGCAGGGTGGGTGTTCCAGCCCCGCCCCCTTCCGATCTCTACTAACACTGTGGTTACCACGGGACAATGTGAAAGTCCTGACTCTCCGCTAGGCCTCCTCTGACACCACGCAAATGAGGAAGGGAAAGGTGCCTCCTTACTGCCAGGTGGGATAAGAAGTCCATTGACACCAAGGTGGAGGGGTTTCATTACAGAGCTATAGGAATGAAAGTGCCAGCTCTCTGCTTGGCCCTCATTGACATCAGTCTGGTGGGTGTGTTACGGTCTTGTTATAACCTCAGCAGGGTGGAGATCTAAGCGCCAACTCGACCTTTGCTGGCATGGGTGGGAGTGGAGTTATAGTGCTTTTCTGTGGTGTTTGGCTGCAGTAGGGCAGTTATTGTCTAAACGTGTCTTGTCTTTCTAGGTTGCTTCCCTTCTAGTTCTTAGCTAGAGATAGCGGGCTTTTGTTGTGGCTATTTTTGCCTCTTCCCAAGGGAATTTCTGGCTGGCTACCTCTTTCTTACCAAGTCTGGGGTAAAGAGGACAAAAAGGAAACCCAGGGAATTCTCTACTTTGTTGTTCTTCAAGTCCCAGTGTCCCTAGTTTATCTGCATTCTTTTTTACCACCTTACAGAGCTTTCTTGTTTGTGAAATATATACTGTCCAGGATATTTATAGTTGTTGGAGGGATAGATGAGAACACATCTCCTCTATCTCTCTAGAAGTCAAAATTGATTGCATACATTTTGAAAATATTTTCTCCCAGTCTATGATATGTGCTTTCATATTCTTAACCATGTCTTTGGGAGAGCAGAATTTTTGAACAACTTTCTTGAAGCATAATGACATGCAGTAAACTGCATATATTTAAATTTACAATTTGGTAAGTTTTGATGCATATATACACTTATATGCATCATTACAATCAAGAAAATTATATATTCATCATTCTCAAAATTGCCTCATCCCCACTTTTAAACCCTCCTTCCCATTCCTAACTGCTCCCCACCTCTGAGCAGTTATTGTCATTCTAGATTACACTGTCTGCTGTAGATTGCACTGCAATGTACATACACTATATATTACTATGTATAATCGCTATTTATTACTTTGCATTTTCTAGAGTTTGATATAAATGGAATCATATACTGCATGCTCCTTTTTCTGCCTTCTTTCATCAAGCATGATCATTTTGACATGACCAATAAATCATTCTGTTATATTACTGAGTAGTACTTCATTGTGTGGATATTTATTTATTTATAAAATCACAATTTGCATATATACTCAACTGTTGATAGATTTGGGTTGGTTTCCAGCTGGGTTATTACAAATAAAGCTCTGTGAACATTTGTATATGAGTCTTTGTAAAAATATATATTTCTTTCCCTTAGGAGAATGACTAATTGTGGAGTGACTGGATTACATGGGAAATGAATGTTTAATTAAAAAAAAGTTTAAGTATATTTATTTTTGAGAGACAGATAGAATGTGATTCAGGGAAGGCAAGAGAGAAGGAGACACAGAATCTGAAGCAGGCTCCAGGCGCTGTGTTGTCAGAACAGACCCTGATGTGGGGCTAGAATCCACAAACCATGAGATCATGACCTGAGCCAAAGTCAGACATTTAACCGACTAAGTCACCTAGGTGCCCCTGAATATTTAAGTTTTTTTAGATACCATCAAACTCTCAAAATTACCACCAGCACTGTGTGGGAGTTTCAGTTGCTCCTCATAACGGACAACATTTGGTTTAGATAGTCTTCCTAATTTTAGTCATTCCACCAGGTGTGTAGTGGTTGGTATCTCACTGTGGCTTTAATTTGTATTTCCCCAATGACTAATGGTATCAAGCATTTATTTATGTGCTTATTTCCATGTATCATCTTTAGTGAAGCTTCTGTTAAAATATTTTGCTCATTTCTATTAGGTTAATTTTTTCTTATTATTGTTGAGTTTTGAGAATTATGTATTCTGCATACAAGTCCTTCATCAGGTATATGTTTTGCAAATATTTTTTCCTACTCTGAGGATTGTCTTTTCATTGTCTTAACTGTTTTTGAAGGTTTTTTGTTTGCTTATTTGTTTGCTTGCTTGTTTTGAGAGAGAGAAACAGAGAGCAGGCGAGTGAGCAGCGGTGGGGCAGAGAGACAGGGACAGAGAAATTCAAGCAGGTTGCATGTTGTCAGTGCAGAGCTGGATGCTGGGCTCAGTCTCTGGAATCATGAGATCATGACCTTGGCCGAGATAGATGTTTAAACAATTGAGTCATCCAGGTGCCCCAGAAAGTTTTTATTTTGATGGAGTCCAATTTATGACTGTGTTCTTTGATTTAAAATTTTTTTAATGCTTATTTATTTTTGAGAGAGAGAGAGACAGAGAGTGAGCAGGGAAAGGGAGAGAAAGAGAGAGGGAGACACAGAATCCGAAGCAGGCACCAGGCTCCAAGCTGCCAGCACAGAACCAGATGTGGGGCTCACTCACTGTGAGATCACGACCTGGGCCAAAGTCACGACTTAACCGACTGAGCCACCCAGGCACCCCTATTACTTTGCTTAGTGGACTGTGCTTTTGATGTCTTATCTAAGAAACTTTTGTCTAATCCAAGGTCACGAAATTTTTCTCCTGTGTTTTTTTTAGTAGTTTTATCCTTTTAAGTTTTGCCTTTCAGTCTAAGATCTCTTTTGAGTTAATTTTTGTAGAAGACTGTGATGTGGATTTAAGTTCATGATTTTGCGTAAGGATAGCCAACTGTTTCAGTACCACTTGTTAAAAAAACTATCCTCCACTGCATTGCCTTTGTGATTTAAGAAAACACACACACACGTGTGTGCGCATGTGCAAACAACCAAAAACCAAAACTCAGTTATCCATAAATATGTGGCCTTTATCTCTGGAATCTCTCCTACCAGGAGTTGGCAAACTATGGCCTGTAGGTCAAATGTGAATAGCTACCTGTATTTTTTTGAATGTTTATTTTTTTTTGAGAGAGAGAAAGAGAGAGCAGGGGAGGGGCAGAGAGAGAGGGAGACACAGAATCTGAAACAGGACCTGATCTGTCAGCACAGAGCCCAACACAAGGCTTGAACTAATGAACCGTGAGCCAAAGTCGAACCTTAGCCAAAGTTGGACACTTAACCAACTAAGCCACCATGCACCCCACTACCTGTATTTTTAATGTCTATAAACTAAGAAAACCTTTTACATTTTTAAATGGTTTCATTTAAATACATAAAAGCTTCAATTTGCTTCTTAGCCACTAAGCCTAAAATATTTAACATATGTGGCCATTTAAGAAAAGTTTACAAACTCTTGCTTTAGACTGTCCCATTGAGCTATTTGTTTATTTTTACACAAGAACCATGCTATTCTAATTATTATAGCTTTATAATAATTCTTGAAATCAAATAATATCAACCCCTTTAGACAACAGAAGTTTTACATTTTGTATTATGGTTGGTGCTTTTGATGAAGTATGTAAAAATTTTTTGCCTAACTCAAGATACAAAGGATTTAGCTAATCTTTTTAAAATACATTTTGTAGCTTTAGGTTTTACATTTAAGTCTATAATCCTTGTTGACTTAATTTTTGTACATGGTGCAAGGTGTGAGTCGAAGTCCCCTTTTTTCCCTCTTTAGGCATGATGTCCCATTGTTCCATCATGATTTACTGAAAACACTCTGCTTTCCCCATTTAACTGTCTTAGAATCCTTTTTTGTGAGAAATTGAATCTTGTTTTTATAGTTAACCTTTTAACTGTACATCAACTGGAATTGTGGATTTAACCCTGAAGTCACAAAAGTTACATAAAGCACATAACCTTCAAACTTTTACAGCTATAGCTTTGGATGTTTTGAATAGTAAGGTTTTTCTTATGAAATACAAAATTTCAAGTTGCATTCCCTGTAACACTTTCTACGCACATAGTCATGGTTTTTATGCTCAAATTTAATTATCATTTGGAAAACTGTTGTATTGAAGTAGCTATTTCTTTTCTTTTTTTTAAAAATAGTTTATTGTCAAATTGGTTTCCATACAACACCCAGTGCTCTTCCCCACAAGTGCCCTCCTCCATCACCACTACCTCTTTCCCCCTCCCCCTTCCCTGTCAACCGTCGGTTTGAGACTATTCAATAGTCTCTCAGGTTTTGCGTCCCTCTCTCTCCCCAACTCTCTTTCCCTCTTCCCCTCCCCCTGGTCCTCCATTAGGTTTCTCCTGTTCTCCTGTTAGACCTATGAGTGCAAACATATGGTATCTGTCCTTCTCCACCTGACTTATTTCGCTTAGCATGACACCCTCGAGGTCCATCCACTTTCCTACAAGAAGTAGCTATTTCTAATCACTAAGACTTATAGTGCTTTCTAAGGCCCTTAAACACTTACCGATTCAAAATCAAGTTATTTATTATTTTTAATTTCACACAAGTTATTTAAACTAAAACAAAACAAAACAAAACAGTTAACCCATTTCTTCCACACCCCCTATATTTGTCTCTTGCAACTACCAATCTATTCTCTGCATCTATAAGCTTGGCTATTTTTTCTTTATTTTAGAGTCCATATATAAAAGAAATCATATGCTGTTTATCTTTCTTTGTCTCACTCATCTCACTTAACATAATACTCTTGAGGTCCATTCATGTTGAATAAAAAAAAAGGAAAAAGAATCAAATAACAAGATTTCATTCTTTTTAATACTCCATTCACCTAAATCCATTTATTCACCGATGGATACTTAGAATGTTCCATATCTTGATTATTGTAAATAATGGTACAGTGAACATGAGGACACAAAATCTTTTTGAATTCGTGTTTTCATTTTCTTTGGATCAGTACCTAGAAGTGGAATTACTGAATCATATTTCTATCTTTTGGAAGAACCTCCATACTGTTTTCCATACTGGCTGCACCAATTTACCTTCTCAGCAACAGTGCACAAAAGTTCCCTGTTCTCCATATCCTCACCAACACTAATGTCTTCTGTTTTATAGTTTTTTCTTTTTTTTTCCTTTCCTGCACCCTATCTTCTGTGAGCTGGTGATGTTCCATGGTGGTATGCTCTGATTCCCTCCTCTTTGTCTTTTGTGAACCTACTATATACTTATGTGGTTACCATGATGCCTACACAGAACATCTTATAAACAGTCTGTATTATTCTTTTAGCAAATTAACTTTGATTATATACAAAACTACCCCTTTATTCCCTCCTTTTAAATTTTTTTGATATCTCAATTTATCTTTTTTATTGTGTATTTGTCAACAAATTATACTAGGCATATTCTTAATACTTTTTTCCTTTTAACCTTTATATCATAGTTAAGTGGTTAACACACCATCATCTTACAGAATTAGAGCTAAATCTGGCTGACTACATGTTTAAGAAAACTAGAGCAAATTATATTCAAAATAAGCAAAAAAAAGAAATAATTAAAACTAGAGTAGAAATCAATGAAATTGAAAATGTGAAACCAGCATAAAAAATAAATTAAACCAATAGCTGGCTCTTTGAAAAGTTTAATAAAATTGACCACCCTCTGGCCAACCTCACCAAGAGAAAAAATAAAGGATGCAAATTACTAATATTAGAAATGAAAGAGAAGACACCACTACCTATTGCCCTGACATTAAAAAGATATAAAGGAATTCTATGGACAACTTTAGGCCCAGAAATTTGATAACCTAGGTGAAGTTTATGAATTCTTTGAAAGCTACATTCTGCCAAAACGCATACAAGTAAAAATAGACAATCTGAATAACCTATATCTATTAAAGAAATTGAATCAATAATTGATCACCTTCCAGAAAAGAAAGTTCCAAAATCAGATGGGTTCACTGGTTAATTCTACCAAATATTTAAGGAAGAAATTACACCAATACAATCCCTTTCAGAAGCAGAGGAAATACTTCCAAGCTAATTTTAGGAGGCCAACATTTCCTAAAATTAAAACCAGAGCCATTACAAGAAAGAGAAATTATAGACCAATATCTCTCATGAACAGAGATGCAAAAATCTTCTGTAAATTTGAAGGTAGATCATTAAGAATTACAAAATCTGAACAACAGTCAAAAAGGCAGTTAAAAATGAACAGAACCTTAGGAACCTATGGAACAATAATTTAAGATATAACATTTGTGTCATCAGAGTCCCAGAAGAAGAGAAGAAAAAGTGTGGGGCTGAGAATTTTTGAACAAAACATGGTGAAAAACTTCCTAAATCTGATGAAAGACATAAACTATAGATTCAAGAAACTGGGTAAAGCACCAACAAGATGAACCCAAAGAAGTCCATTCCCACACACATTATAATCAAACTTCTGAAAACTAAGGACAAAGAAAAAAATCCTAAAAGATCCAAAAAGAAAAAAAAAACCCACACATTTCAAATAATACAACTCAAGTAACAGTGAAATCTTATCAGAAACAATAGAAGTCAAAAGGAAGTGGCAAAATATATTCAATTGCTGAAAGAAAAGAACTATAAACCCAGAATTCTATATCTACCAAAATTATACTTTAAGAATAAAGGTGAAATAAACTTTGTCAAAGGAAGAAAAAGTAAAAAAAATTTTTTTGCTGTGAGCAATCCTGACCTAAAAGAATTTCGGAAAGAAGTTACCCCAACAGAAAGGTAATAATAACAGAAAGAAACCTAGGACATCAAGAATAAAGAGCCATAAGATGGATAAATATGCAGGTAAATAAAATAGAATATCATTCTCCTTATGAGTTTAAAAATTATTATGATTAGTCCATTGAGAGTAAAATTATAAAAGTTTCTAATGTGTAACTACATAATTAAATAACATACTACCAGAGTGAATAAAAACTATGACCAAACTATATGCTATTAGCAAAAAATTAGTTTTATGTCTGTATGTCTGTATGTATGTACTGAAGTGCAGTTGACACACACTGTTACATTAGTTTCAGGTGCGCCACCTCCTGATTCGGTAAGTCTATGTGTCATGCTGGGCTCACACAAGTGCAGCTACCATCTGTCACCATACAACACCATTACAGTATTATTGGCCATATTCTCTATGCTGTAACTTTTATCCCTGTGACTTATTCATTCCATTACTAGACACTGTATCCCACTCCTTCTTACCCATTTTGCCTATTTCCTCACCCTCCTCTTCTCTAGCAACCATCAGTTTGTTTTCTGTACTTATGAGTCTGTTTCTGCTTTTTGTTGGTTTGTTCATTAGTTATATTTTTTAGATTCCATATATAAGTGAAATCATATAGTATTTCTCTTTCTCACTCTGATTTATTTCACTTAACATAATACCCTCTAGGTCCATCCATGTTAACACAAATGGCAAGGTCTCTCTCTCTCTCTCTCTCTCTCTCTCTCTCTCACACACACACACACACACACACACACACACACGCACACTCACACACATCTCTATATACATGCATGTAGATTTATACATGTATGTATACATATATACATGTATGTATATGGGAATGTGTGTATGTACATATATACACACCACATCATCTTTATACATTCATCTATTGATAAACATTTAAGTTACTTCTATACCTTAGCTATTGTAAATAATGCTGCAATAAACAGAGGGGTGCATATATGTTTTTGAATAGTGTTTTTGCTTTATTAGGATACCAATAATGGAATTACTGGATCATATGGTATTTCTATTTTTAATTTTTTGAGGAAGCGCCACACTATTTTCCACAGCTACTGTACCAATTTACGTTCCTATCAACCTACCTATATGAAAGTTCTTTTTTTTTCCACCTTGTTGCCAATACTTGTTATTTCTTATCTTTTTTATTCTAGCCATTCTGACTGTGTAAGTGATATCTCATTGTGGTTTTGATTTGAATTTCTTTGATGATTAGTGATGTTGAGCATCTTTTTAGGAAATTCATTTTAAATATAATGATATAGTTAAGTTAAAAGTAAAAAGATAGGGGGTGCCTGGGTGGCTCAGTCAGTTGAGTATCCAACTCTGACTCAGGTCATCATCTCACAGTTTGTGAGTTCTAGCCCTGCATCAGACTGTGCTGACAGCTCAGAGCCTGGAGCCTGCTTCAGATTCTGTGTCTCCCTTTATCTCTGTCATTCCCCTGCTCATGCTCTGTCTCTGTCTCTTTCTCTTTCTAAAAATAATAAATAAAACATTAAAAAATGTTTAATTAAAAAATAATAAAAGTTAAAAGATGGGAAAAGTATACCTTTCAAACACAAATAAAACAAAGTGAGAGTGGCTATATTAATGTTAGGTAAAGTTGACTTCAGAGCAAAGAAGATACAGCACATTAAATAATGACAAGGGTCATCCATCAGAAAAGACAACACAATTCCCAATGTGTATATACCAAACAACCAAGTTTCAGAATACATAAAGCAAGAACTGAGAGCAGTGAAAAAGAGAAGATCAGCAAGGATATAGCAGAACTGAAAAATACTCTCAATCAATGCGATCTGATTCATATTGATAGAACATTCCACCCAGCAACAGTAGAATACAAATTCTCTTCTATTGCATACAGAGTATTCACCAAGACCATATCTTCACTTTTAAGACAAGCATCAGCGAATGTAAAAGAATTGAAAATATACAAAATGTTAAAAATGGAAAAACAATAGAGAAAATCAGTCAAATCAAAAGCTGATTGCTTAAAAATAAAAATGGATTTAATAAACTCATAACAAGACTAATAGAGAAAAAAAGAGAAAAGTTGCAGATTACTAATGTTAGGCACAAGAAAGGGAAGGCCACTATAAACCCTGCACATATTACATGATTGATAAGGGAACACTGTCACTGACTGTACATACATACATTTGATCACTTAGATGCAATGCATCAATTCCTGAAAACCACACCTATTGAAACTTAACAAAAATGAAACAGATAATCTAAATAGTCTGATAACTACCAAATACATTAATTTAGAAACTAAATAACTCCAAAAAAAGAAATCTACAAGCCAAGATGGTTTCAATGAACATTTCTTCCAAATATTTAAACCAGAATTAACATCGTCTATATAATCTTTTTTGGAAAACAAAAGAGGAGGAAACTTCAACTCATTTTATAAAACTATTATTATTCTCAAACCAAAATTACAGGTATTAAAAATAAAAATATAAACATAAAAGTCCTCAGTAAGATATTAGCAAACTATATCCAGTAATATATAACTATTCTGTATCTTATATATATGTAAAATGTATGTAAACATAAGATATGTATAGCTTATGGTACAAGAATTATGTATCACAACCAAGTGAGATTCATTCTAGAATAAAAGTCTGTTCAATATTTGAAAACCAATGTAATCTGACATATTAACAGATAAAAAGAGAAAACCCACACAATTATATAATCAGCACAGAAAAAGGTATTGAAAGAATATTAAACATAAATTATCAGAAATCTAGGAATAAAGAGGCATTTCTTCAACCTCATGAAGAGCATCTGCAAAAGCCTACAGCTAACATCACAGTTAATGGTGAAGGAACAAATGCTTTTGCTCTAAAGTTAAAAAGGAGGAAAGAATGCTCACTCTTATCACTCTTAATCAACCTAGTACTGGGAGTTCTAAGCAGTGCATACGGCAAGTAAAGAATATCAAAGGCATGCAGATAGAAAAGGAATAAATGAAATTGATCCTATTTGCATATGACATGATTGTCTACAAAGGATATCAGCAACCTTTTTCTGATATGTTAGGCAGTAACCTACGTTCAGTTTTGCAGGCAATATGGTCTCAGTCACAACTATTCAACTTTGTTATTGTAGCATCAAAGCAATCATAAACAAAACATAAACAAATTAGCATGCCCTTATGAAAGTTTATTTACAAAAACAATGGGCTGAATTTGTCACCATCCATTCTCAAAAACAAAACAAACCAAAAAAAGCCCTAAAACTAATACGTGAGTCTGGTAGGATCAACAGATATAAGGGCAAAACCCAAAACTCAGTTGTATACTATGAATAAACAAATGGAAACCAAAATTTAAAAGATAAAATTAAAATCTTAAAAAAATAAAATACCAGATATAAGTCCAACAAAAGATTTATAAGACTGTATGCTGCAAAGTACAATATGCCATTGAAATAAATACCAATAGAATAAAGCACCAATAAAATACTATGTTCATAGATTGGAAGCCTCAACATAGCAAAAATATCAGTGCTTCTTAAGTTTATCTATAGATTTGGTGCAATTCATATCAAAATTAATATCAAAATGTAGTATTAAAAATATAATATTTCTGTAGATATAGTCCATCTTAATATAAAGTTCATATGGAATAGCAAATAAACTAGAGTAGGCAAAAATGTTTTTGAAAAAGAATAAAGCTGGAGAAATCAGAGTGCCTTATTTTAAGTCTTACTGTGTGGCTGCAGTAATCAAAACAAGTTGATAGAGGTAGAGACACATACATCAATGGAACAGAATAGAGAAATTAAAAATAGACCTACACAAGTATGGCCAACAAAGTATTTTTTAAATGTTTATTTATTTTCTTTAACGTTTATTTATTTTTGAGAGACAGAGCATGAGCAGGGGAGGGGCGGAGAGAGAGGGAGACACAGAATTTGAAGCAGGCTTCAGGCTTTGAGCTGTCAGCACAGAGCCAGATGCGGGGCTCAAACTCATGGACGTCAAGATCATGTCCTGAGCTGAAGTCGGATGCTTAACCACATGAGCCATCCATGCGCCCTGCCAACAAAGTTTTTAAGAAATGTTTATTTATTTATTTTGAAGAGGATATGTGCAAAGAGAGAGTGAGAGAGAATCCCAAGCGGGTTCCATGTTGTCAGCACAGAGCCCAACATGAGGCTCAATCCCATGAACCTGCTCTGAAATCAAGATTTGGATGCTTAACCAACTGAGCCACCCAGGCATCCCATGCCTAACACATTTCTGACAAAGATACAAAAGCAATTTAATGAAGAAATAATTATTTTTTAAATTTTTTAATGTCTTATTTATTTTTGAGAGAGGCAGTGTGAGCAGGAGAGAGTCAGAGAAAGAGGGAGACACGGAATCCAAAGACAGGCTCCAGGCTCTGAGCTAGCTGTCAGCACAGAGCCCAATGCAGGGCTTGAACTCACGAATCGTGAGATCATGACCTGAGGTGAAGTTGGATGCTTAACCGACTGAGCCACCCAGGTGCTCAAGAATAGCATTATTAACACATGGTGCTAGGACAGGTGGACATTCACAGCAAAAAAGATGAATTGTAGGGCGCCTGGGTGGCTCAGGTGGCTAAGTGTCCAACTTTACCTCAGGTCATGATCTCACAGTTCATGAGTTCCAGCCCCACGTCAGGTTCTGTACTGACAGCTCAGAGCCTAGATCCTGCTTCAGATTCTGTGTGTCTCCCCTGCTTGTGCCCTCTCTCTCTCTTTCTCTCTCTCTCAAAAATAAATAAACGTTTAAAAATTAAAAAAAAGAAAGATGAATTGTGATGTAAACCTACTGCCTTATACAAAAATTAACTCAAAATGGAACATCAAAGAACAAGTTAAACTAGAATACTTTTAGATGAAATTATTTAGAAAAAATATTCATTACTTAAGGCTAAGCAAAGAATTCTTAGATATGACTGAAACACTGAAGTGGGCACTTAACCAAAGAGCTCCGGAATATGGGTTGCAAATAAACATAGAAAGAGATGTTTGATAGCATTCAGCACTCTGACTGAGGAAAAGCCAGTATTTAAGGCACCATATGATTCCACCCATATAATTTTGAAAGGACAAAATTATAGAAATAGAGAACAGATCAGTGCTTGTCAGGAGTTAAGGAGGTATGTGGCAAGGGGGTATGATTATAAAAGTGTGGCGCAGTCAAGGGCCTTTGAGATGATGGAACAGTTCCTTATCTTGATTGTGATGACAGCCATGTGAATCTATACAAGTGGTTAAGTTTCATAGAGCTACAAAATGTAGACTGGTGGAATTCCAGTAAGATCTGGATCCAGTCAATAGAACTGTGCCAATATCAACTCCTTAGTTTTCTTATTGTACAATGTTAGTATTAGGAGAAGTTGGGTGAAAGGCATACAAGAACTTTTTGTACTATTTTTGCAACGTCTTACAAGTCTATAATTATTTCAGAAAATTATCACAAAGGAACCGCTGAGCTGTCGATGCTACTTCCCCTGCAACAACAATTTCATGTCAGTGACTTTGAAAACCTAGATTAAATGGGCACATTTCTAGAAAAATATTACTTACAAACCTGACTCAAGAAGAAAAAGAAAATCTAATTACTTCATCTATACACATTTTAAAAAGTTATACAATATAAAACATAATACATTTTCCCACAGCAAAAACACCAAATAAATTCTATATCACTTTTAAGAATAAACCTTATTCAAGGATACAAAGACGTGATACTTCACAACCCAATGTGAGTAATGTCATTGATACCAATTTTGCCTCTCCAGTAGAAATATATACTGCTAAATTGATTATGTTTTCTCCATTATCTTGTAATTTTAAAAATTATGTCTGTTCCAATGACTCAGAGATTGATATGAAAGATACTTCATAAATTCTGGTAAGGCAAGTAGCTAATCTTAGGTCATACTTAGTTTACCAGGACTCCTTTTGATATGGTTCTTCCTAACATTTTAATTTTTACCTTTTTATTTCCTTTGTATACTCTTGGGCATTTTTCCGGAAACTATTGATGTTTGGGATTCTACATCCAGTAATTCTAACTTTTAAAATTCAATTACATTTTTTATTGATAATATAGAGAAAATATTCTGATCCAGGAAGATCAAAAGCCAGGAATTCCAGGGTTTCTCTGTATTCTTTGTCTGAGCTTTCCCTTGTTTCTTTGTTTTTGTTTTGCCTTTGTTTTTGTTTCATTGCAACCGCCCATTCCTTTCCTCTCTATTGGAACGGTAGAAGTTCTTTGATTGGGGGCTATATGAAGACCATGTGTCCCTACATAGTCTAATATTCTGTCTCTTGGTGGCTGCCCATCTCTAAGATGGATATAACGCTTGTCATGTCCACAATAAATGGAGGGGGTGTCTTCCTTTTCTTTCTTTTCTAATAGATTTCTTGATACATGTTTTTTTTCTATTTCTCTCCAGTCCACTCTGGTTTGCAGTAATCTCCGTATCTTTCAGTAAATGAACTCTGTCCTAACCATGCTGATCTCAACAGGGACATGATTACATCCCACCCACTCTTTTAGTTGCTTTCATACTTGTAATTCTTTCCTGGGGAGATGCTGACTTATAAATGCTCCAATCTTCATGTCATCTGTGCTTGTCTGAATGACAATTTGTCTTATAAGTGTGAGTTATGCCCATGCTCTCTCTCCTCATTTCATCAGTCTTGTTTGGCTTTTCTATAATCCTTCTATGTTTTAGCTCTTAAATTGTTGTTTGGGGAAGGCCATCTAATTTTTCATCATGTGCATATCCATTTCAGTGAGGACTGCCTCCAGCCTCCCTATTTTGTAATTATCAATATTATATTTTGTCACTTTATTTGCTATATTATGCATTCATTATTCTGTGGTGGAGCCTGTCTTATGTCGATTACAGCATAGATATTTTACTAATCATGACTAGTCACTCTCTATAATTTCTATCATCCGGGTTGTTGAAATCCCCATTATAGTGTCATCTGACCAGCCCAGAACCCCCTGGGTCATTATCTTCATCACAATATTTATGATATGCAGCACCATCTGCTTGGAAACACAGGGTTCTTTCTTCCCTTGTTTTTTCCCTAATTCCCCCGTCTAGATCCTGCCCTACTTTGAATCATAATCACCATATCCTTTTACTCTCTAGTTTTCTCTTCTCTAGTTAATCTAAACATCATAGGAGCACGGAATTAACCCTCCTTTCATTTTAGGCATAAAAACATAACTCTATCTTATTTTCTTTAAATAATCATGCTTGCCTAGTTTGTTACCCTAGTAAATATTCCTTTCACTGAATTACAAAACCTTTTACATTTATTCATGGTTTAAAATTACTAATGAATTCTTTCAGCTCTTGACCTCAAACTCTATTTTGCTTGAGTCTTTTAGGCATACAGGAGCATATCACTCTAAAAATGTGATAGTGTGCATATTTACATAGGCCAAGAGAGACTCAGAAGAACCTGTATGTTCTGAAAGTGAGGAAAGGTCAGACTCAAGTTTAATTACAATCCCAGAGGAGAAAGTGTCATGTCATTACATGGATAAATACATGCTGGTGTCAGGTTTAAAAAAAATGTATAAACATAATTTGTGATATTTTTCTTGCACAATGAAACAGACACACCAAGAGTTTCCAAGACTGGTCTTAAATATTGAGAGCAGTGAGGAGTGGGAAGATGGGGGATGCTGGTTTGATATTAAGGGATTCGTGACAGCTAAATTGTGCTTGGTGAGATGACCTTTCTCATGGGCAGTTGAGAAAAGCTAAATAAGCATCCAAGTGGGGGTTGGGCTGAAGCAGGGCAAACCTTATAGGGTTGCTGGCCTTGTGAGCTAGGTTACTAAGGGATACCTAAAGTACAAGAATATGCTGGCTACTGGCTACTGAAAATTGACCGTGTGCCTGGCCCCAGGTTTAGCACACTATATGTACGCTTTCCAATATTACACAGCTCTTCAAATGGAGCATGCTTGTGCATGCGAAGATACTAATGCTCCTAGAGCCCACAGATCATTTACCTACATGATACAGAGAAAATGTGAAGCCTCTGCAACCTAAACTAATCTCACCCCTCTGCACTCTCTACCCGGTGTGACTTGGGTAAGCCTGTCTTTGGTGCATTTTCATCAGTAGTTAGTAAAACTTTTCTGCTCAGCTATTCCACTGGGGAATCAGAGTTCACTCTTTCCAGGGCACGTCTCTCACAAAAACCTGAAGTCCACAAGCGAATTGTCAGTTCGTCCTGCGGGTGCCACCGTTACCATAGACTATCTCTTTCTTGCTCTTCAGCTCTGATCTCTCGGGGCTGCTGTAGACCAGAAATTCTAGAAGACGGAAGAAACTATTTTATGTGGCTGATGGTTCATATTCATAAACCCACACGTGTGTTTAGAGTTCTACAACCCCAAGATACACAGCAGGGTTGTATTTTTCCTTCTAGAAAAATCATTTCTAATTTTTTGAATAGAGAATATTTATATGATGCAAAGTTCAGAAACCATGAAAAAGTACATCATAATCTCTCGCCCACTGTGGCCTCCATCTACCTAGGTCTTATTCACGATGCCTCAAAACAGGTAAGCATAGTAATTAGTCTCCTGTATCATTCCAGGGAATTTTAATGCATATATACATACAAATATAGATACATAATTTTGCCTCCTTTTATTACATAAATGACAGCATATGATATGTACTATTCTGTACTTCTTTCCTACATCAGCCTATATATGAGTTTCCTATAGCAATGCATAAAGAACCTCCTTGTATTTTCTAAACAACTACACAGTATTTTATTGTATGAATATACAATTATTTATTTATGGGTATTTAGGTTTATTCCAATTTTATTGTTTATAGTTATTTAATACTAATAACAATAGCAAACTATTTTTTTTCTATTGTTACTCTAACAAGTCACCACAAACTTAGTGGCTTAGACAACCCCATTTATTATCTTATGTTGTATAGATCAGAAGTCCAGAGGGGTTTGACTGGACTCTCTGCTCAGGAGCCCACCAGGAGAAAGTTAAGCTGTTGGCTCAGCGAGGCTCCTACCTGGAGGCTGAACTTCCAGGTTCATTTCAGGTGTCAGCAGAGTTCCATTCTAGGGGTTGTGGGGCTGAGGTTCCCGCCTCTTAGCTGGCTGGCAGCCAGCAGCCCCTGCCCGATCCCCAGGGAGACTCATTCCCCTCCCACAACCCCTTCATTCCTAACCAGTGTGGGCACCAAGTTCTTCTCACAGCGTGGACTTCTCACAGTTCTGACTTCCCTTTCCGCCATCAGAAGGAGGAAGCTCTCGGCTTTTAAGGAGTCATGTGATTAGGGGCACTTGGGTGGCTCAGTTGGTGGAGCTTCAGCTCAGGTCATGATCTCACAGTTCGTGGGTTGGAGCCCCAGCCCAGCCCAGGCTTCGGATTCTGTCTCCTGTCTTTCTCTGCTCCTCCCCTGCTTGTGCTCTGTCTCTCTGTGTCTCTCAGAAATGAATATATGTTAAAAAAAAAAAGTCTTCTACAAAAAAGGGGAGTCACGTGATTCTATCAGACTCACCCAGATGATCTCCCTATCTTTTAGGAATTCTACTTACCATGGTATTACTCATTTTGCATGTACAGCCTTTTTCTACATGCATAATTTATATTACATATCCTTTCTACAACCCATTGCATTCAGATATTATTTCCATCTTACAGATTAATAATCTGAGAAACAGAGAAGATAAATAACTTGCCTATGGTCACAAAACTGTTTGTGGTGGAGCCTAATGCAGTCATTCTGTCCCCAAATCTGTGCTCTGGAGCATGTCCCCTTCCTGCCTTTGCACATGGAGCTGCAGTGGATAATTCTTTAATGTTAGTCATTGCACCACCTAGAGATGGGCAAAATTAAGAGAATCCACAAAGAATGGCGAAGACCAGAGGTGAGGCAAAATCCACAGGTGGTTTAGCGTCTCTGAGCTTAAAGGGAAAGGAAAGAAAACTGTGTTTCCTGGGGCTGGCCAGAGCCGGGAACGTGGAAGCCAGCAGCTGTGACCACAGAGGAGCACGGCAATGCACAGAATCACAGCGGAGGCAGGGAGAGAGTGGGGGAGAGTGAGGATAAGTCTCTGGCCTTTCCCTCTCCCAACTTCCGGTCTCCTTGCATTGCTCAGTCCCAGCTAGAAGCCAGAGGGGAAAGTATCCCAGGTGACATACTCTCTGAAATTTAAGTGCTGGGGTTCATAACAGGGCACAGAAGAATAGAGAATGGCAAGGCGTGAGTTTGGATCACATGTTGGCTTGCTGTCCAGGGGTCAGAAATGCAGTTTCATCCACAGCCCAGTTGCAAGCCAGGATTGCTTTTCAAATGGGCAACAATGTATGGACTAAAGAGACTTTAATTCAAAACTCTTTCTGTATATTATCTATACCGGAATTAAAATTAAAAACCTCCAGATCTGCCCTGTGATGCCGGGGCTTACAGAATTCTCGTATAGCACCTCTGTCTGCCATTGTCAAGGTCCAGCAGGACTGCTGGGTCATAAGTCCCAAGAGCAGGCCACTTGCACCTTAGTCTCGATCCATGGTATCCTGGACCTGCCTCATACTGTCTGGTAAGAACCAACTATTAAATTTTCAGGAATTTTGTGAGTTAGTTGATGTCACATTGGTATCTTGGGATTAGCCATGATGGAAATATTGACACTATAGAAGGTAGCAAATGCCACAAATTAGGCTTTTTTTTGCTTTTTTTTCTTTTTTGCTTTTCTGGAGAACTGTTATTAAACATTTATCAGTATGCCACTGGCCTGACTATCTTTTACTCAAAGCCCCAACAAAATTGGTTGTCTTATGGGTTAACAAATAAAGGGCTGCAGCAATGGAGCCAAATATGGAATATCTTGGCTCTAAATTCCAAAGAAGGTCACCATACATTGTCTCTATTTGCAGTGATATTGGCGGTGCAGCCACTACACAGATGCCCAGATTACTGACCCCTAGAAATTTCATTGATAGAGCACACTTCTGTGCTTTCACAAAGTTTACCTCCTCCCCGGTGGCATGTACATGTCTCTCTCTAAGGCACATTCTAAGCTGCTTTCTAATTCCTGCTTACCAGTTCCGATTAGCTCAATGTAAATTTAATGGATCCGTGAGTCAAAATACTCTGATTACCACGTGGACCCTGTGACTTATTAAAATAATCATTCTCATTTTGTCTCTGATGGTCGAGCAAAGCCATTTTGACATCTCCCACTCCAGGAGTCTCTTATTTCCGCTGAAATCAGGCTGTTTTATGAAGGCACATCCCATTATTATCACATGTGTATTAAACCTAGCTTTTTAAAATAGTGTTTTTTAAGGATGCTGCTATTCCTTTCACCAAGGCATTCCTTAAAGTCTCGGTAAGTGTCTTCTGGTCCTCTTGCTGGTTATAATTGGGATGGGAGATGGTTATGCAACCTATGTATAAATAGATCCATTTCTAAATTCCCATCAACTTAAGCCTTTGAAGTATGCCTTCTACATCTTGCTCAGAAAGTTCCAGCATCACGGCCTCATTAGCTGTAGGCCCATCGCCTAGGTTTCAAGTAACAACACCCAGTTGCTTGAGCCAACACATTAAGCCACACACCCTTTGTGGCGATTCATAATAATACATCTGGCCTTATACAGCCTTATGTTTCATCTAACACACTGAGAATCAATGCCAGTGTTTGTTACTAATAGTGAGTATTTTATCTCCTCCCAGAGAAGACCTCGTACTTCTCCCTTTGGACTATCCAGTATTTAAGTCTCATTATGGGTCTAGAGGTAAATTTGGGTTAGTGAGTCCGAGTGGAGGAAGAATTGGCTCCCTTTGTGAGGTGGCTGCTATAAGTCTAAGTCAACAAGGGAAATATATGAAAAGGAAGTCAAGATACCTTGGGAAAGAGGAGGAAAGAATGGGATGCTAATTCAGGGCAGAAATATTCAGGGAGACTTCAGTATCCAAAATTTTCAGCCTCAAGTGCCAAAATGTTCCTATTTCTTTTTAAAAATTTTTTAATTTTTTAAGTTTTTTTTGAGAGAGAGACAGAGAGAGAGAGAGAGAGAGAGGGTCAGAGAGAGAGGGAGACACAGAAGCCAAAGACAGGTTCCAGGCTCTGAGCTGTCAGCACTGAACCGACACAGGGCTTGAACCCACAAACCATGAGATCATGACCTGAGCCAAAGTCAGATGCTTAACTGACTGAGCCACGCAAGTGTCCCCAAATGTTCCTATTTTAAGTCTCTGAATCGCACACTCATTAACTAGTGTCTTATTTGGCATGTGGCACGGGAGAGACTGATCACGAAACTAGTGCTCTTTCTCTGCTACACGTACAGTTGGTCGTTGGGTCTGATTTTCCGTCGTTCGTGCTCCTAAGTAAGAATTATTTAAGGTCACTACTGAGACTTTTTGATTCTCTTCTTGTTCTTCAAGTTGAAAGTTGAAATCTTCAGGCTAATTTTGCCTCCATTTTGTAAGGTCTCCATGGCAGTCAGGAGCAGCCAAGAGAGAAATTGTAATCACCATTGTTACCAGAGCAATCAAGACCCACAGTCATTTGGTCATGCCTTGCCGTCCACTTGTACTGCTTCTAATACCAGTGACAACCTAAGTAACTATAACATTGCCACATCCGATGGATAACTAGCACACCACTTCCTCCGACAGAGGGTGTCTGTGAGCTTATCCGGAATATGGGCAACGGAATCCATTTTGAGGGGTATGTTTCTTGGGGCCATTCTTGATACTGGTTAGTGCATCAGTTAAGGCCCCCACAGGACACAAATGACATATTCAAGGAATTTAACTGAAGAGAATTTAGTGAAGGAAATATTTTAAGATAGATGGTACATTAATTAGTTAGGGTCCTCCAGAGAAACAGAACCGACAGTATAGATACAGAAGGAGATTTGTTGTAAGGAATTGGCTCACATGGTTATGGAGGCTGACAAATACAAAATCTGCAGACCCACTGTCCCAGTCTGAGTCTGGGGGTCAGAAGCTTCTGTAACACCAGGAAGAGCTGATCTTCCATTTTGGACACCTTCAGAGGAAGCATTCTCCCTTACCAGGGGCAGGGGATTGGCCTTTTGTTCTACTAAGGCCTTCAACTGGTTGGATGAGTCTCACCCAGGTTACAGAGGGCAATCTACTTCATTCAGTCTACTGATTCAATGTTAATTTTGTCGTAAAACATAAAACTAACTATTACAGATAAGTAAGGTTAAAGGAACTGAACAAAAAATGATGAAAACCCAGGAATTAGCTGTAGAAGATATCTGTCACCAGCATTTTGCCTTCAAGGACAAGGGGCAGAATTGGAGTCCTTAGAGTCTGGTGAAGGCTGTAGCTACGGAAGGCGCCAATCAACATTAGCTATAGTGAAAGAGAACAAAATCTGTTCCAGAATCGCTCTTGTCCAGGCAGGAGTCTGTGTAATAAATATCTTGACCTCTATCTGCCTTTCCCTCTCGATCTTCTGCCGAGGTCATCCTCCATTACGTTAATCCCATCTAAAAAGTAGTCAGAAGTAGAGGAGCCTGTGTGATGCACCCAGTGGAGGTCAGCTTCCTGGACCAAAGAGCATGTCAGAAAAGGACTAAAAAGGGAAATGGTGTGGAGAAGCAAATACAGAATAATCAGAACATCGGTCTTTCTCTTCTACATGTAAACACTAACTTCATAGAAGTAGTCTTTCTGAGTCAAAGGGTCAAATGCATTTGTAAGCTTTTTAGAATTTCTGAGTTTCCCCACTGAAGGATTGTAGCAATTTATGTTACCCAGTCCTCTATGTGAATGCTTTTGACCCCACAGCCTGTTCAACCACATGTTATTGAGAGTTTAGATTTTTGTCAATATAGTAGGTGAAAAATGTTATTTCTATGAAGTTTTCTTATGTATTTTTTATGAGAGGGCATACATTTTTTCATATAAGTTAATAAGAACCCATTCAATTACAATGTAGTAGAAGACTCAGCTTAGGGACACCTGGGTGGCTCAGTCGGTTAAGCGTCGGACTTCAGCTCAGGTCATGATCTCACAGTTCACGGGTTTGAGCCCTGCATCAGGCTCTGTGCTGACAGATAGCTTGAAGCCTGGAGACTGTCTTCAGCCTCTGTGTCTCACTCTCTCTCTGACCATCCCCTGCTCCTGCTCTCTCTCTCTCAAAAAATAAATAAAACACTAAAAAAAAAAAAAAAAGAAAACTCAGCTTAATTTGGTTTAAGAACAGAGAGGAAATAAGATTCACATTAAAGAAAACTCAGTGGTTTATTGAGAGACATGCCTTAACCCAATGACTCAAAGGATATTATCAAGCCTGACTTTTCTCCCTATCTCTCTGTGTCCCCCTGTCTCTGTTTTACTGTCTCTCTCTTTCTCTGTCTCTCCACTTTCCTTTTGGCTGGCTCTGTTCCCAGATGGTCTCCCTTTTTGTGGCCCCAGGAAGCATCAGGCTTTTGTCCCCACAGTTCCAAGTTCAGCACAAAGACTGAGGCCTGAGTCTCATGGACTTTGCTTGTACCACTTGTCTGTCCTTGAACCATCACTGGTGCACGCTTGAGTCACAGGACCACACACCTTCTTACCCATGCCTGTATCTTCAAAGATGGCCATGTTATATAATGCAGCTATGTATTTACAATAAAAGCTGTGTTCATCCACATCCCAGAAGGAGATGTGACAAACAACCCTAAGCTCCTAAATAAAGCAGTTATTGCCCCGGTCTAGCATCTGCTGGGGACAACTCTTCTTAGTCGGGTCCTAATGTGGCTTCCCACAGTCCAGCAAACTATGATTAAATGAAAACCATCACTCACATTGTACATTTACAGGGAGAGATAATGACAACTGAAATAAAAGCTTTCACTCGGAAAAGAGGAGAATGGGAACAGCCCACAGTGACCTCTGCCCTTGAACTTACCAAGACCTCTGACTCTGAGGTGAAATGAGCTCATTAAGTCATACAATGCGGCTGCTCTGGGAGGCTCTTCATCTTCCATGGGCCCAGGTGAGGTGCGGACTTTTGGCCAAGGTGCTTCTTCATGGGTTGCATCTGTTTGGCATCTCATTTCCTGAAGGAGTAGATTTAAGGGGCTGGAATGGCCTCAGAGGTTGAACAATTGCAGGCTACTCTTCGTTGGGTTAAGTTTTGTCTGGCTGTGAGTCTCCCTTAGGATGTTAGGAAGAAACCGCCCTGTAAGGTATTATTATCCTCATTTCATACATGTAGATTCTACAGCTCGGAAAAAAATGTGAAGTGGTTTTGCCTAAAGCCTTACAGCCGGTGAGTGAAAAAGCTAATATTTGTGAAGAGGAGTTTGCCTTTTCCCCTGTTCCACAGTGCTTCCCTGTGTACCTTATATAAAAATAGGGCTTTTTGCAATATCTCTATTATTATTAGCAAAAATTTCATATCTAGCAACTCTAGTGGGAAATTCATGTTCGCTGCCTCTCCTCCTGCCCTTCGAAATTTCTCTGTCAATCAAAATAAAATAATGAAAGACCAAAAAAATTCTCACTTTGTCCACCAGGTGGCACCCTTGTCATGAAACATCTATTTCCAGCTTCACAGCATAGATCTCTCAGGGCGGCTGCCAGAGACGAGAAATTCTAGAAGCAACAAGCCCACCGCAGTTTATTCACTTCAGCGGCAGCCTCCATAACCTGTTTTTATTGTTCTGTGGTTTCTGGGAACTAGTTAGGACATGTTCAATGTTTAATTCATTTAGTTTTTGAATACGTAATGTCTTTATGTGACTCAAAAACAAATGAAAAGTACAAAAAGAATATAGTGAAAAATTTCCCATTTCACCAAGTCCACACCAAGACTACCAATGTTCATTAATTTCTTTTGTACTTCCAGAGGATGTTTTATTCATATACAAGAAAATATTTTTTGAAAAACTACCTTCTTTATTTTGTGTGTTAATATATATACTATAACATTTTTACCCATTTTCATTATTACATACAGAGCTATTCCTTGGAAACCTTTGTATATCAGTATGTAATACATTTTTCTCTCCTCTTTTTCTATAGCTTTAAAGTATTCCCATTGTATGGATGCACCTAAATTTATTGACTCAGCTCTCCATTGATCAACATGTAAGCAGGATTTTTTTTTTTTTTGCTATGAAAAACAATGCTAAAATAAGCAGTCTTGTGTATAGTTCGTTCTGCATGTGAGTGAAATATCTGATATATTTGAGGATACATATATTTGCAATATTTATAGGCATTTCCAAGTTGCCATTCACAGGGGTTGGACCAGCTTATTCTCCTGCCAGGGATATATGAAATTGTCTATTTCCTCACAGCTTGGCCAACACGGTGTGTTTTGAGATTTTTCCAATCAGTCTGAAAGTGAACAAAAAGGTATCTTAGTTTTACTTTTTATTTTTCTTATTATAAGTGAGTTTGCCCATGCTTGCTTAAGAACCATTTGAAGGAATCAGAATCTCTTTGATTGCAAGTGATAGAAAGCCCAACTCCATCGCATAAGCAAGAAGATAGTTGTTTTCTCATGACTAAAAAGTCTGGAAGTAGATGTAGAACTTTCAATGAGCCTTAATTCAAAGGTTTAAATGTCACCAGAGCCTGTGATTTCTCTTGTTAGCTAGCTCACTAGTTCTCTCTCTCGCTCTCACTCTTTCACTGGCTCCCCCCTCACTCTTCTGCACCAGCTTTGTTCTGTGTATGCCTTATCTTCAAACAGTCTCTGCCCTAATTCTTACTGACTTGCACTGGATGGGGCTTTTGGGTGCTCTAGATTTCCAGGCCTGAGTCACATGATGGAGTCAAATTCCCCCCAGCTAGATGCATTGAGGGAGGGATGGGCATTCTGGCTGTTCAGTGAAAGATCAAAGTGGTGCTGCTACACAGAGAAGGATGAGTAAGCACTAGCGGATGAACAGCACAGATCGGTGCTGTAATCTACTCCTTCAACACCACAACATCCACACTCATACCCCTTGAAAGCATTCCATGCTGTGAAACTACGCATCCCCTTCCCGGAAGGAGACACAGTGACTTATCTAGTTACTAAGCCCAAGATTTCTGGGTGATGCACAGTCTCCCTGTCAGGTCCCGATGTGACTCCTCTTAGCCGAGCAAACTATGGTTCCAGTATAACCGTAATACACACGTGAAGGGTCAGAGAAAGAACAGAACAAGTACAACAAAACATCCATTGGACAAGAAGGAGAGTGGGAAAGGGCACAAAGTGGTCTCTGGTCTATGGTACTTCGCATGACATACAGGACAGGAAGAACATACCCCTGACCAGGAGGTAATGTGGCCTGGCTGTCCTTCCTCTGGAAGGAGCTCCTTTGTCCTGTATCTGCCATGGTCGCTGTGGAGCTGGTCACCAAGGAGGCGGAACCCCTTCTGTGGCTGCATCTCTTTAGCAGCTCTCTTTATGTTGGAATATGGACCTGCGGGAGGTGGGGGGCTGGAGGGGAGGTTTAAGGATTTACCTTAAATTTAAAGATTACCTTAAACGTTGAGTAATTGCACATGTTGTTTGCCAGATTTGGCATTTCTCTAGCAAGATAAGTCTCTTAAAACACGATGAGGCATTAACCTGTAATAGAGACAGCGCAGTTCACATTTTACAAGAGTACATGCACCATGGCTCAGAAGTATTAAGTTCTTTTACCTAAAGCCACACAGCTGGGGAGTAATATAGAGTGAGTGACCAAGGCGCTATTTGTAACCAATGTTGTTTAGCTCTAAGGCCTAAGCTTCCAAAATGTTTATGCAAAAATTGTATTCACAATAACTAGCAATTCTAATGAGGAAAATCACCACTTCTCCTGCCTATGCTCTGCTCAACTCCTCTCCTGTTCTTTCCCATCCCCTGGACCCGAAGGACAAACAAATTGAAATATTCTGTTTGTCCTGTAGGTGCCGCTGTAACCACAGGATGTTTCTAATTCTGCAGCCTCTTCTCTCAAGACTGAAAAGGATCAGAAATTCTAGAAGATAGAGTCCAGTCTACATAAAATTCAGTCTAAGACCCCCCTCCCACTCATGGATTTAATTTCCATGGTTTCAAAATATAAGTTAGGACTCTTCTCCCCTGTTATTTAAGTATTTCATTCTTGAATAGGTTATGTAATGATAGGTTTCAAAAAATTCAAATGTATCAAAAAGTCTTTTAAAAATGTTTTTCATGTTTATTTTTATTATTGAGACAGAGAAAAACAGCATGGGCAGGGAGGGTCAGAGAGAGAGGGAGACACAGAATCTGAAGCAGGCTCCAGGCTCTGAGCTAGCTGTCAGCCCAGAGCCTGACGCGGGGCTCGAAACCCACGAACCGTGAAATCATGACCTGAGCTGAAGTTGGACGTTTAACCGACTGAGCCACCCAGGCGCCCCTCAAAAAGTCTTCTTTGGGAAAAAAAAACCTCCCTCCATTTGCCTCCCTTATTTACCAGTTTTCTCCTCGTAGCCTTTACCATGGTGATTCATTTTTTGTCTCTAGTTCCAGAGACTGTAATGCATATGCAACTAAATACTAACACAGATTCCTTTCCCCCATTCTTTTTAAATCCCATTTCTAGCCCACTATTCACATTCCTGTGTTCCTTTCTTTTTTCTACACAGCTATATATTATGGAGAGATTTCCATGATATGTTCTTGAAGAAACTTAGTCCTTTTAATGGGTTTAGAGTTCTCCACTATGTGATGGAAACCTGTTCTCCATGAATGATGAACAGGCAGGTTGATTCTTAAGTGTTTGCACTTCTAAACACTGCTGCACTGAGTAACCTGTGCACGCCTCATTTTGCACGTGTGGATTTATATACTTGCTGGACAAATTACACAAAAACATAACCGCTAGGTCAAAGCATACATATATTTGCAGTTAAACAAATACTGTCTAATTAGGTCTTTTTAGGCTTGTTAAATACACAGGCTTCCCAGTAAAATAAAACACTTTCCCATAATTTGACCAACTTAGCAAGTGATCAATTTTAGTTTTGCTTTTTTGTCACTAGATGAAAAATACTACCTCATTTTTAACTCATCTCATCTTTATTCTGAGTAAGGATGAGAAGCTCCTACTACACTGCATTAGAAATGATTTGGGACCAGGGCACTGGGGTGGCTCAGTCAGTTGAGTGTCTGACTTTGGCTCAAGTCATGACCTCAGGGTTCAGGAGTTCAAGCTCCACACTGAGCTGTCAGCCTGTCAGTGCAGAACTGGCTTAGATCCTCCATCCCCCTCTCTCTGGCCCTCTTCTGCTTGCACTCCCCCCCAAAAATAAATACATATTTTAAAAAATATCAAAAAAATAAAATCCTGAAATAAATGTAAAAAAAGGAGAAATGATTAGGGATCTTTTAACCACAGGTAACAGCCTCCACCCTGCCCCCACAAAAAACAAAAACAAAAGCAAAACCTGACTCTGGCTTTAGAAAAAGAGATTTATTGGCTTTACAACTGAAAGGTCAAGGATAAATTCAGGCGTCCAGTATGCCTGGATCCAAGGGTTCAAAGAGCGTCCTGAAGCCCTTCGTGCTTTCTCTTTCTCTCTCCCACTCTACCCGCCTCTGTCTGCCTCTTTCCAGTCCCCCTCACTTGCTGGCTGGGGAAGTTCGAGGACTGTCCCCTTGAGCCCCTTCTGTGGGCTGCATTAATTTAGCATCTCACTTCCTGTTGGAGTGGTATCAGAGAAGGCCTGGGGATACCAGAAGCATGGAGCGCTCACAGCCATGGGTGGGGGCAGGGCTGCCATTACCTCAGTGGCACAATTCACTTCTGATATTAGGAGGCACCGATATGATCAGGTAGTTTTATCCACAGTGTACAAGTGAAGAAACTGTGGATTTTAAATGATATCAGTGCCTTTGCCTAAAGCTGCGCAGACAGTCAGTGGTAGGGACAGTATCTGTATCAAAGTATACATGACAGTAAATCCACAAGACATTAGCCAAATACTTTTGTTCGAGAACTGTTGTGGAAAACCGATCACCACCCCTATCGTGCCTTACAGCCTGCTCTTAGAAAAAAAGAAAAAGAAAAAAAGAACCAAACAGGAGATTCTCAACATATCCGGTAGGGGCCGCCATTGCCACAGGATATCTTTTTTTCAGCTGCGCAACAGCTCTTCAAAGCTAGATTCTAGAAGATGGAAGAAAGCCTGCTCCTTCAGTTTATGCGGCTGATATTTTAGCACCAGCATTCCACATAGAACTTAGAATTCCAGAACCCCACTCTGCTGTGATTGTATCTTGCTTTAAAAAATATATATGTTGAAAATACTTGTGAAGAGTTTATACAATTCCAAAAATGTTTAAATACAATGAAATAAAAGGTATATAGTACAAAATCTCCCTCTGAATCTTATCCTCCGAATATTATGTTCCACTGCCCGCACCCCATGCATAGCTACTCCTCTCTTTTCTGCCTTTCCCGAAAGATTCATATACATATAAGCAATGATGAAAAGATATTTTTCCCTCTCCTTTTGAAACAAATATTTTTCATGAATATCTGCACTTAAAAAATTTTCTCTTAGCCCTAAATTAAAGATACATCCATATTAGCCCAAAAAGAAATTTCTCATTCATTTTTACTGCTCATATCTTCCTCATATGGATGTACCTAACTTTTCATTTATCCAGACCCTTATTAATGGTTGTTTAGATTGATATGTTTAGTGTTACAAACAGTGCTATAATGAATAAATGTCTCCTTATTTTACAAGCTGTAGAAATGAAATTGTGGAACTAAAAGGTAAATGCATTTGTAATTATGATAAACATTTCTCCATTCCTACCATATGACTGTATCGCCTTCACACTTTTGCCAGCCAAATATGACAACTACTATTCCTCCAAACTCAGTATCGTGAGTTGTCAAGATATCAGATATTTGCAAATCTGATACTTGAAAACTGGTATGTCAGTATGGTTCTATTTTTATTTTCCGTATTATAAATGAGGTCAGGCATTTTTTAAATTTATTGAACACCCAGTGGATTTAGTTGAGAATCTTTTTACTTGAAAGTGTTAGAAACCCCAACCCCTGGGGACTAAAATGAAAAGAAGAAATTTATTACTCGTATAACTGGACTTGAACGTTCTTGGAGTTGGAGATCTCTCTCTCTCTCTCTCTCTCTCTCTCTCTCTCTCTGTTTCTCCAGCTTCATTCTATCTTAGATAGGCTTCTTTCATGTGGTGACCTCTGGCAGTTTAAGTCTTAAAACCACAGTTCAAGGGCTCCTAGGTGGCCCAGTTGGTTAAGCATCCTTCTCTTGATTTTAGCTCAGGTTATGATCTTACAGTCATGGCATCAAGTCCTGAGTTGGGCTTGCACTGAGCAAGGAGACTGCTTGTGATTCTCTCTCTCTCCTTCTCTCTTTGCCCCTTGCCTACCTGTGCTCTTTCTCTCTCAGAAAAAAAATAAATAAGCTTAAAAAAAAACAGATCCAAAGTTGGCAAGAACTTCTCAACCAGATCCTCTTATTGACTCAAATTGAATTTTATGTTTACAGCATTGAGTATAAAGATTATATTATTATTGAGTATAAAGATTATAGTGTTCTGATGGTCTTGGTCTGAGTCGAATCTCTCTTCTTGATCCAGAAATGGGGTCAACTTTACCCACATTATGTGAATTAAGGGTTGGAGTAAAGGTTCAGGGATTAGGATTAGGACTTCCTTGAGGAAAATTGGTATGTATAACATAAAGGAAAATGAATGAATTACTGAAATGGATACCTAGCATCTACACTTACCTTCTTGCATACAAACATCTTAAGAAATGCTCATGTCTACAGACAAAATTAAAAATAAGTTATTCCCTTTCTAGAAGGGTGCAACCTATTCTTTAGTACTTCAAATCTAGGATATATGGGTGATACCCAATCTTGGTCAGATCTAGGCTTGAATCCTCACAATTACAGGAATTTCTAGTAAATGTTATATATACTAGAAATAAAATATGAGTCGTTCCTACTAAATCATAATATTAATCACTCTTAACCAAGACACCAACTATTCACTGATAAAGAACATTGTAATGACAATAAGAACGACATGGGAAATGGGGAACACAGCAGTGATGATCATCTAGACCATCACCCATATTAGGTCTTAGAGTTCCTTAGTGATATAATCTGGCCATTCAGGTGTTTTCTCTGGGCAATTTTTCTTTGTTTGAAGTGATCTTGTTGGGCTGTGGTCTTTAACAGCTCACTTTCTGTTGGAATGAGTTTGGGGGATGTGGATTGCCTCAGGGGTTGAAGATCATGGAGCTATTGTAGCTCTGCGTTAAAAACAACAACAACCACAACAACTTTAGTGAGCACCACTTTTGTGGTAATATCATCTGCATTTTACAAGTGAATAAACTAAGGTTTGAGGAGGTTGGGGGTCTTTGCCTCATTACAAAAGTATGAATGACAGGGAGAGCATCAGAGTCCTTCTTTAGCACACTGCCATCCCAAACTGCTCTCTACAGGAGGGCTTTGTTTGCAGAGTTTACATTAGTAATTATGAAAACGTTTATTTTTAGCCACAGCAAAGGAAAACCCAGGATCTCAATCCCTCACCTTGTGACTTAAACCCTTCTGCCTTTAAAGGAAGAATAAAGTAACAGACAATTCTCAGTTCATCCTGTGGGGGCCACCTCAACCATGGAATATCTCTTTTCAGCACTGCAGTCCTGATCTTTCAAGACTGCAATAGACCAGAAATTCTATAATGTGTAAGAAGCCCAATAGGTCAATAAACATCAACAGTTCAGTGCCAGGATCCCTACACACTTGATTAGTTATAATGAATAAGTTAGGACTCTGCTATTTTCTTTTAAATCATGTATTGAATTTTTGAGTAAGTAAAATACTTATGCGATTCCAAAACAAAAGGAATAAAGGGATGGATATTCACTTAAAAAGTCTCCTTTATAAACTTGCTCCCTATCTGCTAAATTCCCAAGCCTACTTCCCAAATATTTAATAACTCATTAATATCCTGCATATCCTTCCAGAAATTTACATATATAAATATATATTCTGTCTCATTCTCTTTTGATACAAGTGATAACATTAAAATAATTGGTTCATAGAACAACATATTTCAGAAATATTACACATCAGAATAAAAATTCCTGAATGTTTTTTAAATATCTTTATAGTATGCAACCATATGGATGCATCATACTTCATTTAATCTCTTGATGAGTATTTAGTTTGATTCTTATCTCTAATCATTGCAAACAGTACTGTAATGACTAACCTCATATATATGTTGTTTTTCACATGCGTAAGTACATTTGGAGAACAAATTTCTAGTCATGAGTCTTCTGGGACAAAAGTCGATACATTTTAAATTTTATTAAAGAGTCCCATTTTCCCCTTCAAAAACATTATGGCCAACTTATATTTCATCAGAAATGTTTGAAGGTGCTTACTTTTTTACAGCTTATCAATCATGGTGTGTTACTGAAAGTTGGGACCTTTTGATCAAAGAGATGAAAAATAGTATCTCTTTCATTTTAATTTGTTTTGATAGGATTTAAGAACTCTTTAAGAAATTTTTAATTTTCGACTGAAAAGATCAGAAAATCAAACACTCTTAGGCTAACAGGAAAAAGATGGTGGCCTTTTTATAAGGCATGTAGGTATTTCATTTTAGCTTCTGGATTTCTGGTGTCTTGCCTCTATGTAAAGTAAGCCTCTGGGGAGCATCTGGGTTTCATCTACCCCTTAGCTTCTGTGCTGCAGAACAGTGCTGGCTGCTTGGTCCTGGGGCTCTTGTCCTTCCTCCCAGAGGTTCACAGTCACCAAATGTGGGACTCTGGAGCAAACAGCTTGACTGGAGGGATGGGAATGAGCTACTTACATTGATGAGGGTTTTGGGGGGTGACAGTGGGGTTTGTGGGGTCTGTATCTGATGACCAAGAAATGTCTTTGGCACAAAAAGGTGATTTATTAAAGCAGGGGACAGGACCAAGGGCAGGAAGAGCTGCCCCAGGTGGTGAGGAGAAACTGGTTATATACTATGGAGTTGGGGGAGGTCAAGTCCTGGGGAAGTTTCCAATGAGATTTTCATATGCTAAAGAAGACTCACAGGATAGTGGAGGGCTAGCTCCTGTCAAGCTGAGGTTGTTTTCTCCTCTAGCAAAGCACTAGCATTAAGGCAGCAGGGAGTTTCTGGAGAAATGTTTTACTCTGTCTGCCTCAAGTATTTGTCAATGGGCTGCAGGTTGTAAGGAAAGTTAGTTTTTTCTGCCATTTCCTTCTACCTTTGTTTCCCACATCACTATGGATGAGTGATGTTGGGGCTCCAGGAAATGGAGTCTATATGTTTCTGGAGATTAGGCTGTTGCTAAAAGATTGTCTTTTCCTTGGATTTACTAAGATATTTGTAAATAGATGGAGATTCAGGTACTGTAAGACTATGGTCTCTACCAGTTAACCATTTGTTTTTCCCCTTTCCTTTGTTCTTGGGCCCCTAAACACCCTACCCCACATTAAACCTGAATGGTACTTCCTATTCACATATGCAGCCAGGAATGCCTGAGGAATGGCACACATATCCCATCTGGGGGGCGGGGAGGGGCAT
This sequence comes from Suricata suricatta, assembly GCF_006229205.1. Taxonomy (NCBI): domain Eukaryota; kingdom Metazoa; phylum Chordata; class Mammalia; order Carnivora; family Herpestidae; genus Suricata; species Suricata suricatta. Next base: position 81,386,161 of record NC_043701.1, on the reverse strand, counting down.
GGTCCTGTCAGCTTGGCTTACACTCCCTCATCAATATGCCTCATTCCATCGAGGAGTGGATTTTTCTACCTATTTCTTTGCTTCTTCTTAACCTGTAGACAAAACTCCTTATAAGAATTAATTTATTGAGCCTCAGGCTCTAGTTCAAGATGGTTGCCATAGTCACTTGGTCACACTAAAAGGGTTTTCTCCTTATCTTGAACCCAGCAAAAACAAAGTCACTCAATTCTTTTACCATGGTGTTCTTTTCCCCAGAACCTAGTCTCTATTTCTTCCTTTTTGGTCAACCATTTCCACAATGATCTCTTCCCACCACTCCCATAGTCTTGCATGTCTTTTCAAAATTACCACAACATACATTTATCATCACATGCATGCTGTTGTGTTTATTATACAATACTTATCCTCACTCATTTGCTTTACTTACCTGGCTCCTATAGTTACCTGTCTTTGGACCTATAATTAATCTTTTGTATAATTTGAGAGAGCAAAGCTCAAAAAGGTCACTTTCAAATTTGAAGTCCAAATGGAAAGAGGAAGAAACATTCTGGAGTGTATAACTTTACCTACATTGATGCAAAACCAATTACTTAAAAAGAAAATTGGTGTACCTCCAAGAAATTCAATTATTTATTTCTTTTTTTACTAAATTGGTTTAATTGACCAACTGTTTTGCTTTTAGATGAACACAACTTCAGACTGCTGTGTTATAAGCTAGTTAGAAGCCACAGACTAATTAGAAAAGCCAGAAAGTCCATGATAAACTAGAAAGCATTTCAAAGTATTGAATGAACCGCTTCACAAAGAGCCTTTGTGTAGAAGTTGTACATGTACATATGGGAAGAACATGAATTTGGAGCCAGCAAACTCCAGCTGATCTAGCCAGCCTAGCTTAAATAAAGTCTTAGTCACATTTTTTGCTGGGATGCTTGAAAAATTATTAAACCTCTCTGAGCCCACATATAAGATCATTAAGAATCTATTTTCATTCACTAAATATTGAGTCTACTATGACGTAAGTTTCATGACATTTGGAACATAGTAAGTAGCCAGTAATATATGTTGTAGTGTTGATTATAACCTAGACCATGTGCTATATCCCCTGTGTACAAATGGTGATCAAGATATAGCTCCCTATGCTCAGGGACATTTAAGAGCTGTGTGGTCAGCGAAATAAGAAAGCAGGACATTTCAGTACCTATAGGGGTCAGTGCAGGGAAGAACATATGAATTTGGGAAACTACCATCAACTCCCTATTCCTGTTCAGTAGCGTAGAGGTAGAGAGGAATGGTAAGCCATGAGTTTGTAGAGGGAAAGCAAGGATATATCATGAAGGGTCTGGTGGGTCTAACAAAGGCATTTGGCTTCCATCCCAAAGCAAAGGGGAATCTTTGAAGAGTCTAAGCAAATAAGTGTCATGATTGGATGTGTGTTTTGCTGCTTTGTGGAGAAAGGACTGAGAGGGACTGAGAGGGAGATTCTGTAGAGAAACCAGTATAGGCAAGGAGTGGTAGCCTCAACCAGGAAAGAGCAGTAGAGGTGGAGAAAAGGGAATGTACATGAAAGATATTAAAATATAGAAGCCGAGTGTAATGATTGCTTAGGGACACCAGGGGGATGGGGAGAATTAGGAGGAAGCTGAAATTTCTAGCTCTTACAACCATGTGGATGATAGTGCTATTCACACAGATAATAAACACAGGAAGAGGAACAAGAACTTTTGGGGGAGGCAGTGGGCAGAAATAATGGGGGAAAAATTACATATGATAATCATGTGATGTTAATGGTATATCCCTCGAAGGTGTTCAGTTGGCTGTTGCAGATTTGAGTCTGAAACTCAAGAGAGATATCTATGAGATATCAGTTTGAAAGTCATTAGTATGTAGATGCTAACTGCAATGAGGAACAGATGAGATTGGTCAGGGTGAATGTCAGAGCAGGAAACAAGAGCCTAGAGTCTACAGTGGCCTTAGGACTAGCAACACTTAAGACAGTGGAGGTGAACAATGGCTACATGCTGCAGTCACCAGGGAACTCATAAAGAACAATGATGCTAGAACCCTACCCTAGACCAATTAAATCAGAATCTCTGGAGCTGGGGTCCAAGCACCAGCATTTTTGAAAGCTTCCCAGGTGACTGTAATATACAACCATGGCAGAGAACTCTGACTTAAGGGATACGTCGAAACAGGGGAAAGTTTGGGTAAAAATCCACAAAATAGGATCTTATAGAAGTTCAAAGGATGGAATCTTTAGGAGAAAAAAAATGGCCAACAGTGTCATGTGCCTTGAGGAGTAGCAAAAATTAACACTAATGGTTTGAACAGTATCAGGAGGAAAAAATTATTGGCAAATTGCTGTAAATTATTAGCTAAGATTCTGATGTGAAAAGCCCATAATAGCGTTGGTTTAAGAAGGACAGAAGTATATTTCTTATTCTAGTCCAAGATATCAGGGGATTGTCAGTTCAGTCTGGAATGGTATTCCATTGTTTTGATTTCCCAGAGGTTTCTACCTTGCTCCCATGTCATGTGGGTTTCCATTCCCAAATTCTTTTCATGACCCAAGTCGGCTGCCAGTGCTTGAGTTATTTCATCCACACTCTACCAGTAGGAAGGAGATAAAAAAACAAGAAGTGCATACCCTCTCATTTTAGGATAATTTCTTCAAAGATACACATACTGCTTCCCATTCCTTCAGCCAGAATCTAGACACATGGACACGCAGATCTGCAAGGGAAGCTGGGAAATAGTCTTTATCTTAGTAGTCCAGTGCCTAGCTAAATACTGGGTGCTATTTTCATGGAAAATGGGGAGACTGTGGATGTGGATGACAGCTAATATTATCTTTTAAAAGAGGGTTGATAAATGAATAGGAGCAAAATAAAAACAGAATATAAGAAGGTCTTTGAAGATTTTTAGCTTTGAAGAGGAAAAGAGCATAAGGCATTCACCATCTGGGGACAAGAGGGTACAGTGCAGTTCTAAAGAACGGTTTGAATGTTTGTTGGTTTAGAATGGAAAATACTCAAACATGTTGAAAGGTTATTGAGAGCACTCAAAAGAAAAATAGAGTTTGCAAATAGAGAAGATACAGGGAACCTTGATAAAGCCATGTACCTGAAGAGGCAGGAAAGGGTGGGCTTCCCTTTTTTTTATATTATTTTTTTTATTTTATAGTTTATTGTCAAGTTGGTTTCCATACAACACCCAGTGCTCATCCCAACAAGTGCCTTCCTCCATGCCCATCACCCCCCTTTCCCTCCCCCTCACCCCCAACAGCCTTCAGTTTGTTTTCAGTATTCAAGAGTCTCTCATGGTTTGCCTCCCTCTCTCTCCCCTATTTTTCCCCTTCTCCTCCCACATGGTCCTCTGTTAAGTTTCTCCTGTTCCACATATAAGTTAAGACATATGATATCTGTCCTTCTCTGCCTGACTTTTTTCACTTAGCATAACACCCTTGAGTTCCATCCACGCTGCTACGAATGGCCAGATTTCAATTTTTCTCATTACTGTGAAGTATTCCATTGTACATATAAACCACATCTTCTTGATCCATTCCTCAGGTAATGGCAATTTAGACTCTTTCCATGATTTGGCTATTGTTGACATTGCTGCTATGAACATTGGGGTACATGTGCCCCTATGCACCAGCACTTCTGTATCCCATGGGTAAATCCCCAGCAGTGCTATTACTGAGTAATAAGGAAGTTCTATTGTTAATTTTTTGAGGAACCTCCGCACTGCTTTCCAGAGCAGCTGCACCGGTTTACATTCCCACCAACAGTGTAGGCGGGCTTCCCTTTCTGAGCTAAGTCTCTAAAACATTTTTCATTCTTTACCACAGCTATTACAAACTTTCTTCATTCTCGTCAAGTCTCCTGCTACACTACCTGGGTCATAATTCTTAGTAGATAAGCTCAAATCCGGCAGTGAGAGAAGGACCCATAAACTTCTTTCTGCCCTCCTCCAGAATGACTATCTGCACCCAGTCTCCCACCCATCCTCTTGTCTAAAGTTACTCCCACCAACCTGAGCTCTAGGACAGCGACACCAGTGTTTCTGAATGCATGTTAGAAATGACCTACTGAGTCATAATTTGCATTTTAACGTGATTATAAGAGACGGCTGGAGAAAATACAGAGTGGTCAGGCAATGTTGAGGGTTTAAATAAGGGTGAAGACCATATACTAGTGGTGAAACTGATCTGCATGGTTGTTTGGGTCTCTCTAACAGTGCTCAGCAGTCCAGGTGCAGAAACATTAAAAATGAATTTCTTGTTTTGAAAAGTAAATGTGATTCCATTCGAAGAATACCTAGAACTATATCTGGCGCCTAGAAGACCCACCAAAATTTTAACACCCTCATCTCAAGTTCAAACTATAGAAGCCATGAAATAATATTAATAATTGTTGGGGGGGTGTCATCAGCTGCCCTTTTCCTTACATCCCTTCTTCACTTATGTCAGTCAATATGCTTGTTACCTACACATGCTCCCTTACCTCTTGTAGTTAGAAAACTTTGCCATGCCTATCAATAATCTGTGGTGCTTGTTAAAGACAGATTTCACCTACTTCCAGAGATTCCAGCTCACTAGATTTGGAGGTGAAGGCAACATATCTGTGATTTTTAAAACATTCTAGATGATTCTCATGTACTTGGTCCATTGACAACACTGAGAAATACTGCCCTTAATCAGATATCTTTGCAATTACCATCCTGCTGCCTTTGCCATTCTGTCTGGTACATCAGAAATTCCTCTTTTCACCCTTTGCTGACGTGAAATCTCAGTTTAATACTAGTGTCTTCCAAGAATTCTTAGCTATCAATTTTACCCCATAATTAAGGTACTTTTGCAGCATTTTGATAGAGATGCCTATGTGATATATGCATAAGGTATCCTGTGCTTGCTCATTATATCCTGTGACATTACATTCCCCAGTCTTCCATGGCCACTTTGGACTGCATTCTCTCTAAGTGTAGGTAGGGGTCTTGTCTCTGACCAGAGCACAGTTTGACATTGGAAGGAGCCCGGTAAGGGTACGCCAGATGAGTAGATAGGTGAACAAATATAACAATGTACGAGAATCAAGAAACAGAAAAATTGACAGGGATACCAAAAGCAAGCAACTGTACTGGAAAATGAAGATGTGAGAAACAGAATAAAGTAAAGGGGAAAAAAAAACAGAGTTAGCAGGAAAAGAATCATTAGAGCTTGGAAGACAATGTGGGTGATTTAATCACAAATAGTTTTAAGAAACATGAGAAACGGAGTCTGCAGGCAACTCGAAATAGACTCTTAAGTGCCTGACAAACCTGAGAAAAATAGGTAGCGAGAAAATCAATGCATTGAAACCCAACAAAGCTTCAATGTACCATCCCTTTTCAATCACTTGGAAGGAAAATGATGTGTTTAGTACATCCTCCTTCTTCATGTTTAGACCTTTAAATAGGGTATTTGGATTCACAGGCTGCAGCCAGCTCAGATGGTCTCTCCCCCCAGCACACTGCCGTACTTTTTAAATGACACCAGGCTTCCAAGCAAGATTGATTGTAAACTTGAAAAGGTTATATGTGATGTAATGAATAACACATGCTACTCCCTCAAGCGCATCTCTGAAACGGCACACACTCAGGATCCTGTATGTTATCATAGTTTAGAAAAGATTGGGAAGAGACCTTGCAGGCGAGCCTAAAGAAAACTTCTCATTATACTTGCTTAACACCCTGCCCTATCTTGGCTTCATTAACTCATTGAAGGCACAGTAATTAAAAACTGACTAATTTTGGTGTTCCGTAAATGTTTGTGAATGAATGGGTGGATGAAAGGATATTACGTGCCGGTCACAATGCAGGGTGCTATGAGGACAATAAGATAAACCTGGGGCCTAATCTTAATAGAGATTGCAATCTGGTAAGGGAAACGAGACACAAACAACCCTTTTCTAAGTCAGATGTGATGGACCATCGCAGAGTTACATAGTTTACTATGAGACTACAGGGAAGACGGAATTATTCTAATTGGAGTGCTGGGGAACTTTTCTAAGAAGTAGTATTAAACTGAAACTTGAAGATGTGGGGGGGCGGGGACAAAAAAGAACATAAGATAGACTGTGTTGGAGTATGTGGCCTGGGAGAAGGGATTACTTTGAACGAGATCTGGAGTTTATGAAGGATGACATTAGGTAACGATACTGGGAAAGTACAATGAGAGCTGCCATAAAGGTTTTTTTTTAAAGTTTTAGATCCATTAACTTAGTACAGAATCAAGAACTGCTAAGATTTTTAGAATGCTTACTACCAGCCAGACACAATGTAACTCCATAAATTATCCCACTTCTACTAGCTTTCGGAAGAAGTTTCTAGTTTTTCACTGCAGTGTGAAGGTTCACAATAACCTCATGTGTAGGTCCATAACGTCCTCCTTATCAAAACATAACTGGTACTGGAAAAGACCAGTTAAAAGTTGCCTCTTAAAATGGAAACCATCATTCATGGTAAATTGTTGGGGGAAAATGCTTGATCAGAACATCATCTTTAAAAATTAACAATACGACATATACTTCTTTTACCTTTCATCAACAACACATATATAATTTCTACTTTGTACTAATTCTTAAAACTAACAAAGAATAATTCAAATGGGTTTTTTTTTGAGGAAGAGTGTACTTTTTCCTAGAAAAATGACGATTGCATAATGCAATATTCTTCTTTTTATATTTATATTTTCAACATGATCATAAAGATTCCTATTTTGTAAAATCATTTGAATTCTTCATGAGTTTCCTCAGAAATTTTATGTAAAATAACTCTCCTTTGAAGCACCTATCGCGTCAATGTTCTGGTTAATTTTTCTCTTCATGAGGTGTTAACCTGTTTAATTCTGCCAATTACTTATCAATGACTTTGTGTATAAGTCAAATAGTTCTTTGCTTTTGCTGACCTCATGACATCCTGCATCATTTTCACTGTTTACATTCTCATTTTACAGTCATTTGCACTATATTTCTAATGGTCATTACAATTATCAGAAAATGCAGACAGTTTGGGACACTTCCGTGAGAGTCTGGCCAAGTCTTTGACAAGGAAAGCTAAGGCACTTGAGTGGGGAGGGGTCAGTTAAAGAGGTCAGTTCATTAATCAATATGTTCAGATTATGATCTGGCTTATTTTTCTATAAAAGCTTGAATCATAAATATTGAGATGGGGAGAGCTCCCTGTATGTTAGGATTCCAAATAGACATATGTGAGAACTGAGGCCACAGAAGTCCAACAATGTGCCTACGGGCCACATAGCTGATAAGCGAAGGAAGCAGTATTTGAAGGCAGTCTAACTGGGTGTTTAACCACTAAGCAGTGTAGTTAAGTGCTTTAAGTTGTTGACCGGGGGTAAGTCACCAGCACAAGTTTACAAAACATGGAAAGCTCACCCTTCCTGTATTGCCTGCTTACTTGTAAGTGTTCTTTCCCCTAGCTTTTAAAATTACGAAGATTCTTAATTTTCAGTCTTTTATGCCTAATATATGTAGTTATTGTATTTAAAGATCTTTAGTTCAACCCACAAGTTTTGATACAACAATCTCTTCAATGACCCATAAAGTATTTACAAGTATGATTTTAAGTTACTAAGCAGAGAAGGATGACAATCTTTTGGCTATTCATTTTTCATTTTATTGCATTGAGATTTGAGAATATTGTCTGCATGATATAGGATCTAAGTCGCCCTCTGTTAAGAATTGTTTTGGAACCCTGGTATGGTCAGTTTTTGTATGTGATGTACATGTGTTTAAAAAGAATGTGTGAGGCACCTGGGTGGTTGAGTGTCCAACTCTTGATTTGGGCTTAGGTCATGATCTCATGGTTTGTGAGTTTGAGCTCCACGTCAGGCTCAGTGCTGACAGTGAGGAGCCTGCTTGGGATTTTCTCTCTCTTTCTGCCTCTCTCTCTCTCAAAATATATAAAAACAAAACCAAAAAAGCTTTAAAAAAAGAATGTGTGTTCTTTAACTGTTAGGTATAGGATTTTACATAAGTATATTAGATCAAATTAAATAAAATATTAAATCAAAATTAGTTAATTCTCCTGAAACATAGTCTAAATCTTTACAATTTTTAATTTGCTTAATCCATGAATTACAGGAAGAACCGTATTAAAATCTTACAATGTGATTATGGACTTGTCACATTTTCACGGTAATTTTGCCAATTGTTTTTACTATTTTAGGTTTATAATTTTTAAGTTTACATCTTTGGATCTTCTTGGTGATTTTGTTCCTTTGCACTATATAGTGTGCTTTTTCCCTAATATATATATTTTAAAATTTACTTATAGTCCTTTTTGTCAGATATGTTATAGCTATATCAGCTTTCATTTTTTTAAAGCTTATTTATTTAATTTGATACAGAGAAAGACAGAGAGAGAGGGATAGAGAGAATCCCAAGCAGGCTCCACACTCAGCATAGAACCCTACAGAGGATTTGATCTCACAACCGCCAGGCACTCAACCAAGTGAGCCATCTAGGGAGTCCTCAGCTTTCTTTTTATTAGTGTTTTCCTATAATAATTTTTCCATCCTCTTAGTTTAGCTTTGGTTGTCATATTATAAGTGTATCTGTTATAAGCAATAAATGGAATTCATTTTTTTAAATTCATTATAATCCTATCTCTTAACTGAAAAATTTAGTTTGCTTACATTTATTATGATTATGGATATATATGGATTGATTTTTGTAAGCTTAAGCATTCTATTTAACACACTGTTTCTTTTACTTATTTTCGGGATTCTACTTAACTGAAAGTTTTCTTTATCCTTCACTGTCCCTCATTTAAAGGTTACACTTTCTATTTTTCTTTCTTCAGTGATATCGTTAAATTTTTAACATCAATTCTTGATGTAACATCTAAACTCAATGTTTTACTCTTTCAGAATGCTTTAGCTCCAAACTTGAATTTTTGACATTCTATTGTTTTCTAGTAATTTTGTTCTATTTTGTTTCTCTATCTTCAGAAATGTCGCCATTGCCATTGCAAATGCTTAGATCTACTCACATATTTATGAATGTGATTTTGCTCATCACTGTTTCTTTTGTCCATTCCTTCTTCACAAATTCAATTTCCTTCTTTATGAAGTATATCATTTACAGTTCTTTTTAGCAAGGGTCTCTGAATGATAAAACTTTCTAGCTTTTGCTCAGAAGAGATTCTCAAATAGCAATTTAGCTGAGAATGCAAATCTAGGTTGATAATTACTTTTCCTTAGCACTTTGAATGTCTCTTTCCACTGTTTTCACATCTTTAACACACTTTCTGTTTAATAACCATGGCTTGCTGATTAAGTGTGTTTTGTTTTTTGTTGTTTTTAAGAATTTAGGTTCCACAGCTTCACTGTGATGTATTTAGGTGTAGATTTCTTTTTATTTATCATGCATGGAAACCATGTGGTTCTTGATTCTATGAATTCACGTATTTCATCATTTCTGGAAAACTCTCACAGCCTCTCACAAATACTTCTTCCCCATTTTTTCTATTCTTTCTAGAACTCCTTTCTATGAGGGAAAGAGAAGCTTCTAATTCTTCCTTCCACGTTTTAAAAATCTTAATTTGCTTTCTTTTCTATCTCATAATAATCCAATACTACATTCTATCTAGTATCCTCAGAGTTTCCAGTTGAGCAATTATTCAGCTTTCTAATCTACTGTTCACTTATCACTTTAAAAGATTATCTACTAAATTTTTCTTTCTTATTTTCTAATGTGACTATTTTTCCCATATTCTTTTTTGTTCCTTCTTGGGGTCCCAATTCTTTTATAACTTAATTATTTTAAACATACTTAATTTATATTCTGTTTCAGATTGTTGTTCTCTTATCTCCAGTCTGGGTGGTAATTTTGCTGTTTCTGCTCTCTCTCACTCATCATGAATGCTTTCCTTACATACTCTGTAATTTTCTATCATAAATTTTCTTTTGTAGCATGGCTATATTTTTACTGTGAAAATTCCATATGGATTGCATTGTTGAGTGTCCCTCCAAAGTGCTAGGTTTTTGGCATTGGGTTGGGTTATTTTTGCCCTAGAGCCAATTGTTATATTAATTCCTCAATCTGGGGTTGAGGGCTTAACCTAATAGGGCAGGTAAAGTTCAAACCCTTGCTCTATTTGAAGTACAAATTTACAGTATCAAGTTATCAGAGATAACTCTTCCTGTTTGATTTTTCCATGCAAAACCCAGGCAGAAACACATGTAAATGTATCTGTTATCTATCTTTCCGAGGAAACAAATTTCTTAGTCCACCTTGTACTGAAGGTATAGTCCTTTTAGAGCATCAGCTTTATGTGGGGAACAGTTCCAACTTTCTCCTTATTTGCACCCTATCTTAGTCTGCTTGTGCTGCCATAACCAAATGCCCTATAGTGGGTGGCACAAACCACAAAGATTTATTTTCTCCCAGCTGGGGAGGCTGGAAGTCTGAGATCAGGGTGCCAGCAGGAGAGGGTTCTGGTGATAACTCTCCCCCTGCTTTTAGATAGGCGCCTTCTCACAGTGTCTTCCAGCGGCAGAGACAGAAATCTCTCTGGTGTCTCTTCTTGCAAGGGCATTCATCCCAAGAGACCAAGGCCCTACCCTCATGACCTCATTGAATCATAAACGTGCCCAAAGGTCCCTACTCCAAACACCGTCACATTGAGGGTTAGCATATGAATGGGGGAGCGTCCGTAGAAGGCTCTGTCTACCTTCCCTCAGGGACATTCAAGCCAACCTTTTAGTTTATCAGGAGCAAGGTCCTGATTCTTACCCACACTCCACTGCAGCATCAATTCCTACCCTTAGTCCTCTGGTCTTCTGTTTTCACTACATTTCTGGAAACTAGAGGCTTCTTTTGCTTTCATTGAATCAACTATCTAGAATGTTTAGGGCTTTTCAAGTCTTCTAGTGTTATCTTGTTGCCAGCATCAAGTCTCTCACATCTGGTCTTTATCTCTCATTTGTGTAACCTAAACCAGTCTTCTGAATTTCCATTCCTTTCTTATTAAAAAAGGGATGATGCACACAAGTATAATTTTCATTCATCTCACATCGTAATTCTAAGAAAGAGCAATTAGAGATAGCAATATGTTGCAAATTAAAAATGTTAAATATAGCAAAAGCAAATAGAGGTTCTCTAATAATGCATTTTAATTATAATGCATTGATATAACACATTTTATCTGAGGATATTAAAGTGTATTATAACTACATTATAATTCCTCGAAGAGACTATGAATGTTTCCACCCCAGCAACCATAGAACAATAAAAGATCATTTGAGATTTGATTGTAAATTAAGTGTTATTGACTCCCTTTTTAAAGATAATAAGTACAATTTCTAGAATGTTATACTATTGGTGCAGAGAAGGGCGTTTTTCTCAGGATGTGAGTTGAATAATTATAGTGGTTTATTTCAAAGATGCACCCTACAGGGTTAGTAGTTCTGAGAAAAGTGAGGAGGAATTAAACAAACAAACAATAGGTTGGAGGCAGTATAAACGTTGGGAATTGGGAGCCCTGTATCCTTTAGTGTCTTGCTATATCCCAGTAGCTCTGGGACAAATCACATGCTCCCAGTGCCTTTCTTTCTTCTTCTAAAAATAGAGAAAAACCCAGTTCATTGAAATGTTATTTATTATTACCCATGAGGTCAAACCTAGCAAGGTTACTATCTGGAGAAGAAAGTAAATGGAGAAACTGAGCTGGTCTTCTTCATAATTGACAACAGGCAGATTTTGGAGTTTAGATCTATATGGTAAGATTAATCCTTCAAAGAACAGGGCTAAAAGATCATAAAATCAAAATGACTTCCATGGTATCCTCCAGAACAAAAATTAGATCAAATTCAAGGCAGATCTTCCTTTAGAAACGGGTAAGACCGGTCCCTAAAGGTTAATTTATGAAACAATCAGGGAAAGGAGATGATACCAAAGGTTAAGACCTTCTTATTAAAGCCCTCAGGCACACTTCCTGTTGGTATTTAAGGAATTGTCTTCATCTTAAATACCTAGAGATAATATTTAGGTAACTATAAGGCCATACTCGTTGCTAAAGTATAGAAAACCTTCTATACCAGTTGGAGAAAAGCAGCTGTCCTGAGTGCCCAAAGTGCCCTGGCCACTCCGCCTCTTTCTAATTTCCCTGTTCCATCCAAGCCACAGCTCTTCAAAATAAAGATCAGCTCCTGGCAGTGCGCTCCAGAGTCTGTTCTGCGGAGATATTATGACGCCATTAAGTGTTGTGCATGTTGTCCTATCCTAAATCTGCAGGTCTAATTCAAATCAGAGTCTCCAGATTCCAATGTTGAGTCTTCCAACACATGTAGCTTAACAATCTGATTGTGGGGGAGCTCCAGACTTTGGCCTAAAAAACCTATTTTGACTTTTTATCTTCCCGATCATCATGGCTGTAGTATCTAAATACTAGTGGACCCTAGAGTGTTAGATTTCACAGATGAAATAAATAAGTTTTAAAATATTTTGCTGGTCGACATCATTCTTATCATTTTTTTATCTTGCCAAGTAAAGAACATTAATTTTATTTTATTTTATTTTATTTTTATTATTTTTTTGATTCCTCCCTGGCACCTGAAAGCTCAGGTTCCACTAGTTCTATCTTTCAAGAACATCTGAGTTATTTAAAAAAAATTTTTTTAATGTTTTATTTATTTTTGATACAGAGAGAGACAGAGCATGAGAGGGGGAGGGGCAGAGAGAGAAGGAGACACAGAACTGGAAGCAGGCTCCAGGCTCTGAGCTAACTGTCAGCACAGAGCCTGATGCGAGGCTCAAACCCACGAATGTGGGATCTGACCTGAGCTGAAGTCAGAGGCTTAACCGACTGAGCCACCCAGGCGCCCCAAGAACATTAATTTTAAAAAACCATCTTCCACCACCGTTATTCCACTAAGCAAGAGCACAAATTCAGAATGAAACCCCCAAAGAACTCATGAGAGACTCACCATATTGTTTCTCTTTCTCAGTTTACCGTGGATTGGTCAGAACTTAACCATGGAATGGTAGTGATCAGTGGTATTTACAAGCCTGTCCTGTATTCCATATACTAATCAGTTTCCAAGCTTAAGCTTGCCTGATTCGATTGTTTAATTTGCTCATAGTTTGGTATTATAGACCCTGAACTGCACCCTACTTCTGAAGTATAAAATAAAGACAGTGTTAGTGTTGGAAATGTCTTATCACCTCCTCCCACGCTACTGGAGATGAAGAGGAATCCTATAATTCTAATATTTATACCTGGATCTCTCTCCTGAGGCTAGGCTGAGTCCAATATTCTGTAGCCCATCTTTTTCTCCTTTCTGTGCAGCATATTGGCATTGTACACTTATTTATGTGTGTATTATCCAATAATAACATAGCTTTCTGGTAACATGAATTGCTCTAACAATATGCAGATAGGTAGTTAGGCCTGATACCAGGCAAACTAGTCAAAGCCTTCCCTATAGAATATATGTCACTGGCTTTGAATACAAAGCCTGTAAGGAAGGATCTTTCATCTCTATACTCAACAGCATTAAAGGACGAGTGCTTCTAATGCATATTATGTAACTACGGAGAAAGGATTTTATCTGACACTTGGTAATTTTACCAAACTATATGGGGAGGAAAGAAAAAGCTTTAGTAGCAAAACAGAAAGACATAATTGATTACACTATTAAGAAGCTGTTACAACATGAAACAAACATCATAAGATCATAAGAAGACTCAGCTAATAATGTATTTCTGACATCAATAAAATTAGTTGTTTTTCATCTGGGTTGTGAAATTTCTGATTTGTTTTAGCCTCACGTATTATTCTATTATGGTGTGATGATTCTCATTATGCTTCCCTAAGCCCTATCAACAGATAGAGTCTAGACTCTAATTATCTCTATATTTAGTCAAAATAGTCAGGCTTCATCTGTTTCCAGAACAGTTAATGTATTTGGCTCATTACTTTGAAAACACTGAGTACAATTTAGCTCACTAAAAATGCGTCCAGCATTAGCTTATGTAAGGAGTATAAAGGTCCACTGTGTGATGCATTTATTCTTTTCCTACGGCAGTGAGTCAGGAAATAATAGCTATTATTTTTGATCACTTACCACGTACAGACACCATGTACACCTTTTATATGCAGTATTCACTTTTATATTCATTATTCACAACAACAAATTTTACAACAAATTATTATTCCCATGGTATATATTTAGAAGCTTACATAGAGTCATGTACCCAGGAAGTGGCTGGGGTGGGACCATCTGATTTCAAAGCCTTAAGTCTTAACGTCTACGCTAGAAGAAGTACTTGATTCCAAAGACTCAAACTTTCTTCCTGATGTTCATACAGACGGCAGACAGTTATGTCCTCCACAGGATGAAATCTAGTACTTCGACTCTGATGTGACATTCCTTTGAACATGAGGATGGTATTTATTTTATTTTATTTTTCCAGGAAGTGTTAGTCCCCTGTTAAAAATTCTTGAATGAATTTCCATTGCTTTTTGATACACATTTCAAAACGTACGTATTCCTGGGTCCTCTGTTGCAATCTCCTTTACTTTTTCTGGCTTAACCATGCCTTCCACAGTTCCTCTCACTCCACAGAGCATACTCCTGTCTTCTCCCTTCCAACTTTTCTCCTACTCATATGTCAGCCTTGGTTACATGTCATTTAAGAGGACTTCCTTGACTCTCCAACCTAAATCAGGTTCCCCCATCCTGTTTTTCCATAGGATCCTTTGTAGCCATTATTATAAGTTATAAATATATACTTAACTGTATATCTAATGTCTCCTCTTATTAAAATGTTAGTTTCAGCAATATTAAAAACTGTGTTGGTCTTGCTCACCACTCATTGCTCCTGAATGGCGCCCCTCCCACCTCCATTTTAGTCACTAGGAATTACTGAATGAATGAATAGTGATAATTTATGAGAGTCCATTGTCTTTTCAAGCAGAGCTAAGGTTAATCTGTATCCATGAAATTGAGCAAAGCTGTATGACCACATGGGCTTGAGTCTATGCTTTCGGCTCTGGCAGTAGACTGAATATTTTGGTTTTTTCTGAGCCACATCCCTGGAACTGCTATTCAAGAAAATAAAAATAAGCATAGGACTAACTCTTCTCCAGAAGTTGCTGTAATCTTAGAACATGATGGGACAAGAAGGGAGACTCTGCCTTATATTTTTGGAACTGTTAATACTAACTACAGTGATTAAAGAAAGTACATAAAAAAATCTATCCTTAAGATGGTGGTGATAAAGATATATTAGTTTAAATTTAGACTTATTTCCTTATCATTGCAAATAGTCAAAATAAAGTATGTATAAGAAGAGTTAAATAACTATATATAGTATTATAATCAACAGTATTTTTAGAGAACCTGGTAGAAACAAAAAAAGCCCTTGATGACTTCGAGATCATTCATTCTTAATATTGAGGTCTACAAGCTTCATACCTTTTCTATGCCTGTTACACATTTAACTGTTATTTTATGGTAATAAGTGGGTTGAAAGGGGGCACACAAAGGGAGCAATGTCTTGTTGAAAGTCTATTTCATATTGAATACCCTTCATGAGAAATTAGCTTTTTCTTTATCACAAAGATAATTCATGTTCATTACACAAATTTTGGAAACACTGAAAAATATAAACAGATCATTAAAATCACAGCAATTTCATGAAAAGCTTAGATAACATATGGTGTATTCCTGTTCAGTTTTTTTGCTGGGTAACTTTTTAACATAGTTGCAATAAATTTGTATCATACAAGATTGATTATAGTTTTTGAAGTTTGTCGCTTATGACTTATACAAAGAAATATGCATGCAATTATAAAATATTTTGGGAAAATAGATAAAATACAGAAAAAAGTGAATATTACCCCATATGTCACTACCCACAGATAGCTACTAATCCTATTGTGACATATGTCTTTGCAATCTTTTTTAAGGACATTTTCTTAACTTGGTATACCATATCGTATACATTGATGTTATAGCAGAGTTAACACAGAGATATTCACAAAGTCTAGAAGTTGCAGAATAATTTATGAGGGTAATATTTGCTGCCTATTGCATTTCACCTTAGTCTACCCATATGTGTTTATAGAATGAAGCACTCTATAGCGGTATGTATTTTATTTCAAAACTCCCTTTGTTGATTTCATGAGTGGGCTAATACAGAAGATTGGATTGTCAAATCAGACACATCTGAAGCGTACTTACTCAGTAATAAAACCTACTGATAATTTCAGGATATGAGCAATCAAGGGGCAAGGACAAAGCAGGCAGAGGTCCGGGATGTCAATGGCAGTTTCGTGGGTCCTTTCTCCCCACATCAGACACGTACTCTCTGACCCAGAGGAATAGATTAGGCTTCTGATAAGGTTTTGCTGGTTTACCTCACAGGGCAGGAAGAGTGCTTAAGTTATGAAGTGTCTCCATTTTATACTCCAGAGACTTAAATAATTTATGTGAGACTCTTTAGGGAACTATGCACAAAAGATCTATAGATTCTGAGTTTGTTTATGAAGTAATCCTTACCAAGGACATCCTGCTAAAGCATTCCATAGGTAAGAAACTCCGCCAAATAATATCTTTTGGTAAGTATTATTAGTCTACTTCCTGGAGTTCCAGTTGACAAGGAGATTAGACTGGATTAATCTGCCTATTTCTTGCTCCCTGGCCTAATTTGTCCCAACACTCTAAAAGAAAGTGAATGGATATTAGACAGGCTTTTTAAACTCATTCTCAATAAGTAATAGGAATAGAGAAAAAGGTTTATGCCTTTTAACTCTTCATTCTCCTACTGCTAACTCCTGCACAGAAGTAATTTGCAGTGAATACATTCCTGCAGTGGTTCTGTCCCTCTGGTACCCTTTTCCCCTGCCTTCATTTTGGAAAATTTTTCAACCAATTTCTCTTCAAGCATTTCTCTAATCTGTTCCTCTCTTTCCTATCCCAGTTGAACTCCAATAAACAAGTATGTTAGAGACGTCTAGAAGATTACGTAAGAGCAAACCTAGGTGACCTTGGGTGTGACCATGACTTTTTAGATACAATACCAAAGCCACAATCCGTGAGAAAAGAATTAAGAAGTTGGACTTCATTATAATTACAAACTTATGCTCTATGAACAACCCTGTTAACCCAATGAAAAAACAAGCTACAGACTTGGAGGAAATATATGCAAAAAAAATCTTATAAATGGCTATTATTTAAAATATATAAAGAACACTTAAAACTCAACAATAAGAAAGCAAACAATCCACTTTAAAAATAGGCAAAAGACCTGGGGCGCCTGGGTGGTTCAGTCAGTGAAGTGTTGGAGTTCAGCTCAGGTCATGATCTCATGACTGCGGTGTCCAAGCCTCGCATCGGGCTCTGTGCTGACATCTCAGAACCTGGAGCCTGCTTCAGATTCTGTGTCCCCCTCTCTCTTTCTGTCCCCCCATTCCCATTCTGTCCTCTCTCTCTCAGAAATAAACATTAAAAAATTAAAAATAAATAAATAAATATAGGCAAAAGACCTGAACAGACAGGTCACCAAAGAAAATACACAGATGACAAATAAGCATAAGGGAAGATGTTTCACATCATGTATTATGAGAGAATTGTGAATTAAAGCTACAGCGCCATGCCTCTACAGATTTATTAGAATGGCCATGCTCCAAAACACTGGCCAGGATGTGGAGCAACAGACCTCTCATTCAGTGTTAGTGGGAATGCAAAATGATACGGAGGCTTTGGTCCAGTTTATGGTTTCCTACAAAAGCAAACACACATTTACCATACAATTCAGCAATTGTGCTCCTTTGTTTTTACCAAGAATTGAAAGCTGATATCCACACAAAAACCTGCACACAGACATTTATATAGTAGCTTTATTCATAATTGCCACAACTTGGAAGCAACCAAGATGTCCTTTGGTAAGCAAATGGATAAACCGATACATCCAAACAATGGAAGATTATTCAGCATTATAAAGAAATAAGCTATTATGCCATGAGAAAGACATGGAAAAATCTTAGATGCATGTTACTAAGTCAAAGAAACCAATCTGAAAAAGTTACATACTGTATGATACCACTGGATGACATTCCAAAATAGGCAAAACTATGGAAACAGGAAAAGGGTCAGTGGTTACTAGGGGTTGAGGGGAAGGGAAAACAAACAGATATAGCACAAGGGATTTTTAAGTTAGTGAAACTACTCTATATGGTGTTACAGTGGTGGATACATGTCATTATACATCTGACAAAACCCACAGAATGTACAGCACCAAAATGATCCCTCAGGTAAACTGTGGGCTTTGGATGCTACTGATGTATCAATGTAAGTTCATCAGGCCTAACAAATGTACCGGTAAGGGGGTGGGAATTTGATAGCAGAGGAGGCTGTGTACAGAAAATGAGTAGAAATATGTGAGAAATCTCTATTACTTCCACTGATTTTGCTATGAGCCAAAAACTGCTCAACAAATAAAGTCTATTTTTGAAAAGGTATGCTACATTTTCTCACTCTAACTTTGGTAACAATTAATGTCTTTTTTATATTTTATATCTTAATTCCTCTCTCTGATAACTTCTGGAGATTTCTTCTAACCTGTATTCCAGTTTATTAATATTCTTTTCAGCTGTGCCTCATCTACATTTAAATCTGTCTATAGAGTTAAAAAAATTTTTTTAAGTAAAGAGACTTTATTTTTTAGAGAAGTTTTAGGTTTACAGAAAAAATGAGTGGAGAACAGAGTTTTTGTACACTCCTTTTACTCCTTCACATAGTTTCCCCATTATTAACATTTTGCATTTGTGTCCTGGTACATCTGTTACAGTTGAGGAACCAATATTTATACACTATCACTAACTACAGTCCATAGTTGGTACCAGGATTCATTCTTTGTGTCTTGCTGTTCTATAAGTTTTGATAAGGGCATGTATCTGCTGTTACAGTAGCTACAGACTACTTCTACTGCCTTCAAAATCCTCTGGGATCCACCTATTCCCCCCTTCCCTTTCACTCCATCCCTGGGCTCTGGCAGTCACTGATCCTTTTACATCTCTATAGTTTTGCCTTTTCCAAAATATCATATTTCAGACTTGCTTCCTTTACTTTGGAATAAGCAAGGGAGATTCCTCCATGTCTTTTCATGGCTTGATGGTTCCTTTCTTTCTTTCCTTTTTATTTGCTTTTATTTATTTATTTTTAAATATTTATTTATTAGTTAGGAGAGAGAGAGAGCATGAGCAGGAGAAGAGCAGAGAGAAGGAGACACAGAACCTGAAGCAGGCTTCGGGCTCCGAGCTGTCAGAATAGAGCTTGACACAGGACTCAAACTCACGAACCTTGAGATCATGACCTGAGCTAAAGTCAGGCTTAACCAACTGACCACCCAGGAGCCCCTCTTTATTTTTAAAAAATGTTTATTTATTTATTTTGAGAGAGAAAAGAAGAGAGAGCATGAGCAGAGGAGGGGCACAGAGAGAGGGAGAGAGAGAGAGAGAGAGAGAGAGAATCTCAATGAGGCTCCGTGTTGTCAGTGCACAGCCTACTGCAAGGCCCCATCTCTCACGAACTTCAAGATCATGACCTGAGTCAAATCAAGAGTCAGTTGTTTAACCAACTTAGCCACCCAGGCACCCCTCATTTCTTTGTAACGCTGACTAATATTCCATCAGATGGAAATTCCACAGTTTATCTGTTCACCCTGCTAAGGGTCATCTTGGTTGCCTCCAAGTTTCGGAAATTATAAATAAAGTTGCTATGAACATGTGGGTGCAGGTTTTGTGTGGACATAAGTTTTCGGCTCATTTAGGTAAATACTTAGGAGTGCAATTGCTGGCCTGTATGGTAAGAATACGTGTGGTTTTGTAAGAAACTGTCGAACTGTCTTCCCAAGTAGATGTATCATTTCCCATTCTCTCCAGTAATCAGTGAGATCTATTGCTCCACATACAGGCCAGCATGTATTTAGTATTATTAATGTTTTGGATTTTGGCCTAGAATTCTAATAGACTTGTAGCGGTATCCCATTGTTTTGTTTGTAATTCTCTAATAACATAGGCTGCGGTGCATCTTTTCATATGTTTATTTACTATGTGCATGTCTTCTTTGGTAAAGTTTCTGTTAAGATCTTTTGGCCTACTTTTTAATTATTCTGTTGTTTTCTCAGTGTTGGGTTTTAAGAGTTTGTCCATTTAGTTGTTAATGTTATTATTATAATTTCTATTTCTAAAAGTTACATTTGATTGTTTTAAAAATCTGCCATGCTAATTTCTTTTAGTGTCCTATTGCCTGAAGGTATTTGTAAGCTTTCCCTTTATTTATTTAAACTGACAGAATTATTGTAAAATATTTGTTTATAGCTCTCATCCCTTGTCTTATGGCTCTGTTTCTGCTTTTTTCTTTTTCTTTTTTTTTTTTTTTACTTTTTCACACACATTTACCTTATTTCCTTTTATGCCTTGTGATTTTAGACTGCGGGGTCTTTATTGTCCTTGAAATATTATTTGTGGAGAATTTTTGAGACCGGGGTCTAAGACCAATTTCAATTCATATGAAACTAAATTCACGGTTTGCTATTTTGTGAACTACATGGATGTTGTGAAAGCAGACTTCAAATCTTCACAAGAACCAGTAGGTAAACAAAACTTCTAAGGGCTAGAGGCGATAGCAAAAGCCCAGCTCTGTTGTCATGTAAATTTTTCATGATCTTCTTCCAGGTTTTCTTTTAGGCTCACCTCTATCTCTATGCAGGCAACAAACTGACTCAACAACTTATGAGTTTTGGGAACACACTGTATTTTTCTACTTCTCTACTCTTGTACATTCTGTTTATGTTCTGGAATAGTCTTTTAACTCTATCTCTCTTGAAGTTTAATTCACGGTGGGCCAAATTTTAAATGTCACTGCCTTCAAACCAACTTTTTTCTTCACTCTAGATATTTTTCCTGCTAATACTCAACAGCATCCCTTATATACCAGACTGAAGACATGAGATTGAAGTGTTTATAGGTCAAAAGTGATTATATATTGTCAATTTCATAGAAGTCAACCTAAAACCTAGTGCAACACTTTGCAAACCATCAGCATCTGCCTAATAAATATTCACTTAAGGGGCACCTGGGAGGCTCAGTCAGTTAAGCATCTCATGAGCAGGTCACAATCTCAGGATTTGTGAGTTCGAGCCCCACCTTAGGCTCCCTGCTGACAGCTCAGAGCCTGGAGCCTGCTTCAGACTCTGTGTCTCCCTCTTTCTCTGACCCTTCCCTGCTTGTGTTCTGTCTCTGAAAAATAAATAAACATTTAAAAAATTTACTTAAATGAGTGAACGAACATTTTTACAAAAATTAATGTAATAGGGGCTATCATGGAAGAAGAGAAGTCTAGCTTAATACTTTTGGAGTAAGGAATATAAAAATTTATCATTCTAGATGTATGAAGAATTATGTGTATATATACGCAATCTTCATATATATATATGAAATTGCTTAAGGAAATCAGAAATTGCTATGGCTAGAATTCAAAGAAGAATAAGGATGTGAAAGTAACAAGAGTTACCAATGTTAACAGCTCAAAATCACTTTATAAAGCTGGATGGAGGGGCATCTGGGTGGCTCAGTCAGTTGAGCATCCAAATTCAGCTCAGGTCAGATCTCACAGTTCGTGGGTTTGAGCCCCGCGTCGGGCTCTGTGCTGACAGCTAGCTCAGAGCCTGGAGCCTGCTTCGGATTCTGTGTCTCCCTCTCTCTCTGACCCTCCCCTGCTCGTGCTATCTCTCTCTGTCTCTCAAAAATAAATAAAAAACATTAAAACATTTTTTAAATAAAATAAAGCTGGATGGAAACTGATAACTTACATATACCCAAATGTACTTTGAACTAATTGAGTACAAGGGACTCTTTAAGAACAAGTGTTATTATTGCAAAAAGACTATTGAAACATTATATGGTAATTGGAAAATAAAGTCAGGAATTGCAATTTAACTTAAAAATTAAAGGAAATTCATGTAAGAGCTCTCTTGGCATTTCACTTCTTGTTACTAAAAATCTCCTTTCAAAAGCCAAATTGACCAGATTGTCCATTAACATCGATCACGTTACCTAGATAATTGCCAAATCTCCACCGTACTTATGCTGTGTGAATGCAGCATAAAGTGAAAAGAAGAACAGCGTATCTTGATGCATAACATACCCTTTTCACAGAAGCTTTTTACAATTTTTAAAGCAATTTTCTGCGATGTCCCTACTGTTCGTTCGAACTGCCTAATATTACATAAGCGTGGAATAGAGCCATTAGCATGGATTTCTCTAAAGCCATAAAAACAGTGCTCCTGCTATGCCCTTATGTAATGAAGGACAGAGTTCAAAGATAAATATGAATGCGACTCTTCTAAGATTGTTTTAGTGGTATTTGTGCAATAAAGACTCTGAACCAGAAGGTGAAAATCCTCCTTCCTCAGTGATTTGGCTACCTCCCTTAACAGAGCTGTCCTTATGGCTGAAGCTTTTTATCTCCAGGGAAACAAAGAATGTGCTCTGAGTTCAGTGCAAGTCTCCCACAACCTTCCCTCTTCAAATAAAGTGACTACATTTTTGTACCTTCTGCAGAACAGGAATAATTTAACAATAACTGAAAAAGATGATTAGAACTTTGATACTTGACCCAATGAGCTGATATACATCCACCTGGAAAATCAGGAGTCATGCCTTTTGACAGAATAACTTTAAAAAATAATTGTGATGATGGTGTGTGTGTGTGTGTGTGTGTGTGTATGTGTGTGTGTGTGTGAGATTGTGGTCACTTTCCTTTTAGTTTACTCAGGTTTGTGTGTGTGTTGTACCACTGGTGGACAAACTCGAGCATCTCTACTATTTTAAACTAGAAGAACTCTCAGATGTATAGTTAATGGCCTTTCGGGGTGTTTGTCATGTCACATAGCCTTTTAGAACATGTTTGCTGGGGAAAAAGAAAAACAGAGACTGAATCAGACTGTTTGATTCACAGTTACTACTAATGAAGGGTCTAATTTTGGCAAGCTTTTTAACCTTATCTTCCTTTCTATAAAATTAAACTGAGACTATGCACCTTTTGCTTTATTAATATGCAGCAGGGATTAAAATATATTTCATAAAAACTCTTTATAAGAGGCAATATAGCATCCATACATGAGGTATTACTGTTGTTAGTTTCTCTCATAGAAAGATAAAAATGTAATGAGAACAAAGAATACTTTGAGAACTATCAGTGTTACGCATCACTTAATAACAGGTTGGTTTTATTTCCCAAATTACTTTCTTTTGCTGTTCTGCTACTATATTATTCAGACCGTTAAGGGAAGATGGTGCATCATGTGAACAGAATTATGTATGGCCTATTCTGTAATGCAAGTGGGAGCTCTGTTCTCTGATTGCCGCATTATAATCTCCCATTAGAGCACACCCTGTAAATCATCCTGCAGACGGAAGACAGGGCTGAAGCCTCACATAACCTGCGAGCACGGACACTCTTTATAACAAGGTTACCCTACTCTGTCCTCGGTGTGATGGTGATCATCTCCAGTGTACGTGGCACTACATTTCCACTAGACAGTTAGATATAACGATCAATAAAAGAAGATCTATTTCTATTCCATGGAGCAGCCCCTACAAGAGGCACAGTGAGGAAAAAACACATCAGATGAAACAGCAGACTGAGAAGTTCAGAGCACACCAATCCAACCAATAATAAAATAATAATACCTTATACTTGCATGACACCTTTTTGGTGAAAAAAAAATAAGTTTTTTCATGATAATTTTATTTGATCTTCACGACCTCATGGAGTAGGAAGGCAAGCTCTGCTTCTTGTCATTTTTACAGATATTTAGAAGGGTTAAATGACACAGAAATTTTCCAATTCCTACTATTGTTCTCTTTCTAATATTTTTTATTATGCAAAAGTCAGACAAAAGAACATCGCAATGCTATATTTTTCATTATATTTTTGTGTCTTAACCTTCTCCAGCAGATTTTGTGACTAGGTGAGTGTAATATAAAATGAAAGGAGAGATAAGGAGAAAACACTAATATCGCGTTCTTCAAACTGCATAAAATTGTAACCTATGTTTGCACATTTGGCTTCGGAATGGCCGTCTAAGACTAGTGTGCGGTGTCCACCAGATAATTTTTCTGTAGTTCAAATTAATTTGATTTTGACCATTTTACTGCAGTCTTTGTGTGGGTACTTTCAGATACACTGAAATGAGAAATATCTACTGCTCGTTTTTCATGATTTCCCAGTGATTTCCTACATTGCCATATATCCCTCCCTTTGTCCCACCCCAGTAAATAAGTAACAAATACATGCATCTATGCATTAAGAATTAGTCGGATAATCTTCTAGTTTCTGTCACAAAAATGATCTCTTCCATGGCTTGAGGAAATCTTGGGTTTTTCAACAGAAAACGATCTCTTCAACTAGGGACCTGAACTTTTTTGGGAAACAGTGCTTTGAAAGTGTTGAATGGAAGGAGACCCAATGAAATAGGATAATATTGTCCATAACTCTATGACCTCGGAAACTAGACTAGAGGAGGTGAGGGGAGAAGGTAGTAGAGGTTTCTCCCAAGTCTCTGTTCTTTCTGCATCTGGCATGGGACAAGCACTTGGTATTTGTTTGCTGATGGCTGGTTAGATCGACACATAAATTAAAGGGGACCCATTCCAGGCAAAAACTTTCTATAAAAAATGCCTCTTAAATGTCTCTAGCACTTTTGAGCCCCCAAATTGGGCCAGCAACCCAAGCTTGTGCAAAATAATGAAAAATTAACATTCTTTTTCACTTGTTATTCATCTTTCTGACTCTGACCCACACCAAAGAACTAAAGAATATGGTAGCATTTATTAATTACAGTGCAATTTTATGTAGCGTTTTTATAATGTATGCAAGATAGGCATTATAATCAATAGTCTTTAAAAGGTTGGGAAACCAATGCTCAGAGAAAGTAGTGCAGTAAAAAGTTTGGTCCAAGTCGTCTGGTTATACATCCTGTATCTTTCCTCTCGGACATTTCTTTGCTATGTCATGTGCCTAAGAATCTAGCTGTCAGCTACCTATTAATTAATCTGCTAGGAGTTTTATGATAATTAATGATAGATGTTTAGACTTCATACTTCCCAGAGACACTGAAAAATCTGGAAAATGGTAAAGTTTTTTTAAAAGGACTTCAAGGTCCAACAGAATGAAATCATAAAAGTCAAAGGACAAACTGGAGGGGTTGACATGTTTGGCCAGGGAACTCCAATGCTTCTGTTAAGTCACACTCTAAAAAGTACTTTGTTGCTTAATTTATGTTTCATGCAAGTAGGAAGGAAGGGAGACAAAAACAAACAAAATTTTACGTATCTGTTTTTCTGTCACGTGCTGTTTTGAATCCTAACCCTACAGAGATGTCCTTTGTAATGTTCTCCATAACACAGTCTCAGAGGGTCTAGATATGACAAAATTACATACCTTCAGTTAATTTGTTTGCTTGTTTGTAAGTATATTCCAAGTTTGAATTAAGTTTTTGCCAGGAAAACATAATCTAGTGCAAGTTTTAACATTTTCTGTCTTCTGTAAACTGTCCATAAAAGCCGCAGGAAAGATTTAAACTAATTTTTGTTTATTTTATCTCTTGCCTACTAGCTCCTCCCTTTCATTTCATTTTCCTTTACCTAAGTTAAGGCTACTCTGACTTTAAACTAGAATTTGGACTATGAAGTCCTCAGGTAACACTAGGTGTTTACTAGCTAATAAATAATACTTATTTAATGTTGCATTAAAGATAACGTAAAGGTGATTTTCATACTTGAAGATAATTTTTTAGTCTTTTGCTTATATATTACTGTACAAAAATAGGGTTTTACATATTTAAATTTGAATGTAACTGTATGTAACTGTATAACTGTATTTAATTTGAATATAACTGCTAAAATGTCCATGAAATTGGTTAATAACTTTTGTTCCACATGCTGGAAAGTGGTCAAACAGAAGACAACAGTCTCACATTTCTAGAAATGTAATAACATAGATACAAAAGGACCTATTTGTTGTGGTGGTGAAATACAATTAATTTAAAACAGAGGGAGGAAATACAGTGTAGAGATATAACATATGTGAATTTAGTCCATAAGCTATAAAAGATCATGTAAATAATGGTGTTATTCGTATCACTATTAATAATGTTGAAGTACAGATAACGATATTTACTACCTCTTGAAATTACTCCTATAGCCAAGCTTTATGGGATTTCTAGCATTTTAAACCACTGGAAAGAAAGTTTTAGTTTATGTGCTGCCAAAGCGAGCACAGAAAGAAAGTTTTAAAAGAATAATCTTCACAGGCACGTGGGTGGCTCAGTAGTTAAGTGTCTGACTTCAGCTCAGGTCATGATCTTTTGTCCGTGGGTTGGAGCCCTGTCTTGGGCTCTGTGCTGACAGCCCAGAGCCTGGAACCTGCTTTGGAGTTTGTGTTTTCCTCTCTCTCTGCCCCTCTTCTGCTCACACTCCATCTCTCTCTGTCTTTCAAATATAAAATAAACATTAAAAAAGATAAAAAATAAAAGAATAATCTTTATTCAAAACACAAACTGAATTATAAACTATATATTGCACCCTAAAAAGGTCAAGATTTGCATATATTTAATACAATAATTTCCCTATTTCAAATTCTGTACTCCATATTCTGGTCCATCAGAAAAATGGAAGATTATAAAAAATACCATGTAATAACACCTGTTTGATTTAAAATACGAGATTTTAAAAAACATATGCATTCTATTCCTGCAAATTTTCTCTGCTGTTAAAGGTTTTAAATTTTAAAGTCAGAACATGATTTTTTTCTACCTTCATCCCAAAATATCTCATGGAAGGAGACATTCATATCACTCTAGACAGACAGTTCATGGAAGAAATGGAAGAAAGAGCTGAGGAACTTCTTATATTGATCAACAGATTCAATGTAATCTATCACATTCTACCAGGTTTTGTTGCAGAAATTGACAAGCTCATGTTTAAAAAAATTCAAGAGACCCAGAATAAAATAGCATAAAAGAGCATAAAACAAAACAAAACAACACAAATAAAATAAAAATCTTGAGAGAGAGAGAAAAAAACAAAGTTGGAGGGGCTTAAAGTTCCCAATTTCAAAAGTTATTACAAAGCATCAATAATCAAGACAGTGTGGCAGTGGCGTAAGTGTAGACATAAAGATCAATAGACTAAAGTGAGAAGTCACAGAATTAACCATTTTATCTCCAGCCAATTGATTTTCAACAAGGTTGCCAAGACATTCAATGGGGAAAGAATTGTCTTTTCAATAGATGGTACAAAGACACCTGAATAGCCACATGTAAAAGAATGAAGTTCAACTCTTACCTTATATCTTATTTTAAAAAATTCACTCAAAATGGAACAAAAACATAAGCATAAGAGCCCAAACTACAAAACTCTTAGAAGAAATTCTGTTAAGTGTAAATCTTCCTGACCTTGGGTTTGGCAATGGATTCTTCAATATGACACCAAAAGCACAACAGGAAATTAGCTAGTTAGACTTCATCAAATTAAAAACTTCTGTACCTCAGAGGACTTCATCAAAAAAGGGAGAAGACAATCACAGAATGGGAAGGAATGTTTGAAAATCATATAGTTGATGAGGTAGTCATATGTAAAGAAATTTTACAACTCAATAATATAAAAAGGCACCCCAAGTAAAAAAATGGACCTGGGTTTGGTGGACTAAAAACAGAAGAACTGTTAAAGATTATATAAGAACCAATTAGACCTTCAGATGAACTTCCAAAAACTGAACTCACTTGTGCCCAACCTCAGCAGAAGACTGGGCACTTATACTTTGGTGAGAAGGACCAGAAGGCTGTGGAAATCCAGATATAACTGAAGGTGCGAATAAGGCTCTGAAATTGAAAACAGATGTTTTCAGGGGAAGTTTGTTGGACTCCCAGAATCCTGGCAGTCACATTTATTCCCCTAAGTAGGATATTAGATTTCTCCCTGGAAAAACTGACAAGCCCAAGAAAAATATTTATTTTAAATTCCAGTATAGGTAACATTTAGTTTCAGGTGTACAATATAGTGATTCAACAATTCTGTACATCACCCAGTTCTCATCACCAGTGCACTCTTTAATCCCCATCACCTATTTCGTCCATCTCCCTCTCCCCCACCCTTCCTCTGGTAACCACCAGTTTGCTCCCTATAGTTAAAAATCTCTCTCTTGGTTTGCCTTTCTCTCTTTCCAAGTAAAAAATCGAGGTATCTTCTCAAAATACAGTGAAGTCTTTGCTTAATCACTCTACTACAGGGTCACCTCTGGTCATATTAACAAGGGTAAGGGTGGAGGGGTTGTGTATAACAAACCAACCAGAAGAAGTCCCTACTGTGAGCACAGGGTGAAAGGAACTGCAAAAAGGAGGCGTGTAGGTTAGCCAGAAACCCGAAGTGTCCGTTGCATGTTTTCAGGATAGATATGTTTTGGGCAAAAGAGATGTGAGAAAAGAATTCCATGCAGAAGAAACATCCAAAGCCCAGAGAGCAAGTACGGGTCCCTTCTGAATACCAATATATGGTTCTGGCAAGCTAATGGGAAAGGCGAGGGAACGCAGTGCAAAACAATGTTGGAAACACAGATTCTGTGACCTTCAGACCTAATCCACCCTTCATTTTTGCCCACTGGCTGCAGCAGCCAGAGTTCTGTTTGTCCTTTTCCGGTGGTTGCTGTGTTTTGTACTGGTAGATTACTGAGAGGATTTGAACACCAACCAGTCCAGACATGTTTGCAAAAGCCCACAGATGTCAAGTGGTGCGAGGTTTCTGTGAGCACCCAACCCGTCTCCTACTTCAGCTGTACGGGGAGCACTTAATATCCTAAATCCTCAGTTAAACTGGTTTCGTAATTATTTTTCCAAGTGGAGTTCAAACCAAATTTATACTTACGAAGCATTTAAAGTACCTGTGAAAGAAAAAGTGATTTTTCAAGCATCCAGTGTAATATTCAATCCTGAATGCCATTGCTTGACAGAGAAAATGATTTTGCAAGAATAAAAAACTTACCTGGAAAAATACCAAGATAAAAAAAAATACATCAAGATTCCTTGAGAGAACACAAAAAATGGACAAATATCTCTGAAGATGCATTTTTGAATAGGGAAAAAGACCCTAATAAATAACACTGGGAATAAAAAATCAGCAATGCTTTCAAGATTAAAAAGATAACAAGTAGATATTATAAACAACTTGGTATGATGCATTTGGAGTATCAGATGACATGGAAAAAACTCTAGAAAAAAAAATATGACTCACCAAAATTTACTAAGAAAGAAATGGGAAATAACAGTCATGTAACTATAAAAGATATTGAAGCAGAAGTTTAAAACCTTCCTATGGAAAAACCACGCTCAGTTAGTTTTTCCAGGGATTTCCAGAAGATAGATAAAAAAGAAATAAGTCTTCAAACATTCAAGGAAAAGTAATTTCTACCTCATACAAACCACCTCAGTGTACAGAAAAGTGGGATTATTCCTAGCTCACTTTATTAAGGTACTTAAAATTTGATACAAAACTCAGTGAAGCACGAAAACAAAATTATAGACCAATCTTGGCCATGAACATAGATACAAAAATTAGAATATTAGCAAACACAATTCGTAAGTGTGGGTGTGTGGGTCTGTGTGTGCACTTTAAAATAATGTGTCATTTGGATGATCCCAGGGTTGCAAGTTTGATTTCACATAAGAAATCAATTACAATATAATCATTTTACTAGTTAAGGGAAAAAATCATATAATCATCTCAATAGAAAAAGCAATTGATAAAAGGTCACATCCTTTCCTAAATTAAAAGAAAATAAGTTAGAAACAAAAGAGAAGTTTCTTAAACTGACAAAGGGTAACTACAGAAAATCTATAAGTAACATCATATTTAGTAGTGAAATATTTAAAGCATTCTCTTAGAGCTTAAGAACAAGACAAGGGCATCTTTTAGCACCATATGTATCATATTGTACTGGAGGGCATAGCCAGTAATCAGGCAAGAAAAGGTAATAAAAGGTGTGTGAATTGGAAAGAAAGAAAGAAAACTGCCATTACTTGTGGAAATAATCTGTGAATTAGAAATCTAAAAAAAGCTACAGATAAGTTAAAGTTAGTAAAATGATTTAGCACAGTTGAAAGATATAAAACTCAATATACAAAAATAAATTTCAGCAAACAAGTTTTTAGGAGATGTATACAATAACAAAATTATAGAATGTCTAGGAATAAATGTAGCAAAATTATCCAAGAACATCATAAAGAAAATGATAAAACATTATTGAAAGACAAAGAAAACCTAAATAAACATAGGTGTGTATACCATATACATGAATTCGAGGAGTTGATACCATACAAACATCAATTCTTCCCAAAAGGATTGGTAATTTCAATGGTATTTCCATCAAAATCCCAAAAGACACTTTATGGTACTTGGCAAACCAATTAAAAATTTATATGGAAAAGGGCCAAGATGAAGAAGAAAAAGGGGCACTCACTTTATCAAATACTTAAAGTTATTATAAAGCCATAATAATTCCAACAGAGGATATTGTTACAGGATTATCAAATGAAACAGAATAGAAAGCCCCAAACAGATATACTTATATGTGGATCTTTGATATTAACTGGTCATTGGAGAAAGAATGTACTTTTCAATAAATTGTCTTAGTACACTTGGGTATCCACAAATAAGAAAAATAAAATTATATCTCTCTCACTTACTGTTATTTAAAAACCAGTTCCACTAAATTAAAGTCTTAGATGAGAAAAACAAAACTAACAACAATGGAAAATATCTTTATGTCTTCCATCCTTTCTTAAAACACACAAACCATAAAGGAAAAGTTAAAAATCTATCATTTCATTCAAAAGATACAAACATAATTAAAGGAAAAATGAACAAAAGAAAAAAGGGAAAAGAGAATTTTTGACACATAAAACTGACAAAAGATTACCATCCAAAATATGTTGAAAAATAAAAAACAAGCCAAAAAACCTCCTAAAAATTAATTAGAAACAAAACAATTCAAAAACAAAGGGCAACATTTTGAACAAGAATGCTACAGATGAACAGTCATAAGTGGAAACAAACATGGGAAAACATGCTTGACTTTACTAGAAATGATGAAGTGTAAATTCAAACTACAATGAGATAAAATATCATACCCACAATGGAAATTAGAGTCTGGCAACATTGCATACTGGTGAGAATGGGGAAAGGCAAGGATTGATAGTAGCATCTACAGTTGCTGCAACTTGACACAATCTGTCATTTTCTAATAATATTGAAAATGTGTATACCCCATTGCCCAAGAATTCCACTCCTGGAAATCCACACACATACGCACCAAGACAAATACCCAAAATTGTGCATAGCAGCACTGTTTATTATTTCAGCAAATTCTGAACAATCCAAATGCCTATCAACAGCAGGGTACATAAATAAGCTGTGTGAAACTACAATGGAGTACTCTGTGCTAGTGACATTTAATGTATTTCAGCTACATAAAACAACATGAAGTTCAAAAGAACAATTTGAGAAAAAATATATATGGCATGATTACATTCCTATAAATCCAATATGTTGTTTATTTAGGGAGTCAAGGAAAAGGTAATGCTATTATAAAAAAAGAATGGAATTATAAACACAAATGTTTATAATTTAATTGCTGGATCATAGCTATTTGAGAAAATAAAGGGGACATACAAGAAACTTCAACATTCTTGTTGATACTGTTTCTTCTCTGGACAGCAGATAAGTGGATGTTCACTGCATTCATTCTTTACACCTTACACATATTCCATAAATATTTTCATTTTGACTGCACATCTCAGTTTTAAAAAGTTTCAAGTTGTTTAGGTATATCAGGCTCAGTAACAACTTTTCAACATCCTACGCGAGCAACATCTGAGAGTCTGTGTCTTGGTCCAAGGATTTAACCAGCCAAAGCCTGTGGTAGCAAAATCCTAAATGCAGAAATGAATACATTGGATCACTGTAACCTGTCACACTCAGTCACCTCATCTAATTTCTCTTGTTCCAATTCATCTCCCAATTATATATTTAACATCCCACGTAGATTTGCCCACAGGGAGAGAGGGTACCGATCAACAAACATGAGTCACCGGAGAGCCTGATAGCACCATTTCTCACTGTAATTCAAAGCTGGCATTCTGGCTGATATTTTAAGTTCTGTAAGCATCCTCAGGGACAATCTATGCCAGCTGAAAAGAAGATGGAAAGATGAATCATTCCAAGGACAAGTGGAGG
This sequence comes from Suricata suricatta, assembly GCF_006229205.1. Taxonomy (NCBI): domain Eukaryota; kingdom Metazoa; phylum Chordata; class Mammalia; order Carnivora; family Herpestidae; genus Suricata; species Suricata suricatta. The sequence continues at coordinate 81,353,803 of NC_043701.1, read as the reverse complement.
GGGAAGCTGAAAAGGAGGCAGAGAAGCAGAAGGGAAGATGTCATCCAAAGCCACAATTCAGATGCAATAACATAAGACTTTATTTATTTATTTATTTTATAAAATAATTTATGATAGAGCCACTTAAGCTGGTTGCAGGCTGAATTCTGAGTGTTTACAAAGAAGTATGCAACTTATAAAAAAGTGAGTGCCACTGTGGAGGACAGCATCCTGTAGTGGGAAGAGCAAAGTTTTCAGAGTCAGATCTGACTTGTATATCTGCTTTTTCACTCATGAGGTCCCTGAGTCTCAGTGTACTCACCTACCAATGAAGATAACAGTCCTGGTGATGATTAAAGGTAAAATACTGCAGCTCTTCTCAAAGGGGGGGGCACTTTGAAGGAGCTTGGTTTTGATGCCAGTGCCAGTCTGATTCCAGCTCCACCACCTTCTGGTTATATGGTCCCCAAGACTCATTTTTCTCATCTACAAAATGGGATGAGGAGACATTACCTGAAGATGTCATGAGATTTAGAGGTAATAAGCCCAACATTGGCCAGCAGGAAGTGCTCTATAAAGCTTGCATGACATTATTGTTACTGGATATTGATGCACTTTTCAAACAGCAAAATTAAAAATGGCTAAAACAAGGAGCCAGCAAGGCTCTGGGGACACGGAGAAGACTATAGTCCATTGGCATGAACTAAGGCAAGTGGGCACAGAGGAGTAGCAGCCTTGTTATGAGGATGCTGGCTATGGTGAAATAAGGAGAACATGCCAGGCAGGAAAGAAACTGGCCTTGGATTGGTCTATTCATGGGCATTAGCCATTCAGACATGGGGACTTGCACCTAAGGATAGATCTCTATTCACTGGAAAGGAGGGTAGGAAGAAGCAGAACTGCCAGCCAGTCCCCGAGAAACTTGGGTAGAAAAGTAATCAAGATAAGGACTCCTACTCAGATGTAGCTGTGAGGCAGATAAGACACAGTCCTAAATGGCGGAACTGTGGCACAAGTCTAAGTATTAATCACATCCTCAGAGTGACCACAAGACCACAGCCAGGCTGACAGATGGCTGAGCTGACTTTGGCTTTTTTTAAGTGTTCCTACCAGACTGAAGTAATCATGCTCTCCTCTGAGACCAGAATGTTCAGGATCGCCGAGCTGACCTGGGGTACAATGTCTGGGGAAGTCATGCTGGCAAGAAGACGGAGCATTGCTTCACAGAGGGGCACAGTGTGAAGAGCAGAGGGAAGAGTTCTGTGAGGCAGCCTGCTGGGCTAAAGCTAGATGCTGGCCAATTGCACCATGCAGAACAGGGGCCGGCAGAGTCCTAGGCGTTGGGATGGAAAGCAGGTTTGAAACCTGGGGTGATATCTGTGCCAGCGAAGGCTTCCACAGATGGCAGTTTATAGGGTGTGTGGCGTCTGAAGAAACAGCATGTGAATGGGAACAATCAAAGGCACAGAAGTTACTTGATACCACTGTGCCAAGACTCTGTTGCAAAGAGGAGGGGGTTTTAACTGCAAGGAGCCAAGCACAACTTGTTTTCAGAATGGCAGAGTTGGCAATAGGGCCCAAAGTGAGGCTGATGCCCATGGCATGCCCAATCTCAGACCCACACTCTTTAGTCTGAGCCGCTTCTCTACTGATTCTTAGGAATGACAGAGCAAAATGCTGTTCACAAAGATGTCTGCCCTTGAGTTCCTGGCAAGGCTGAACGCAAGTGTGGTGTTTGAGGAATAAAAATCAATTTTCTAAAGGAATGCTGTGCAGAAGAGTGTGTCATTTCAAAGCATTATGAAGAGTTCTAGAAGTATTGTTGACTTGGAAAATCACTTTGAAGGGAACACAATTGCATTTCTTGAAACTAATCCAATGTCAGAATCACCCTTTCAAGACCATTTTTCTTCCTAGTTTACCTCTCACTGAGGACTTTGGAAATGTTCTAATAGAGTAAATATTTGTTTGCAGCCCACTTAAATTTCCTCTATAGCTTTAATTAATTTCAGCACATGTGTTATGGTTTGGGATGCAGTCTGTCAGTGCCCAAACATGATTACTTACTCAGGGCCCCAAAGAGTGCTTTGATTTTACATTTAGTAACATGGGTAGCTTGCTCTGTCACTCGTAATCTCTCCTATTCATCAGCACCAATGCCAAATAAAACACCAGGGTGCTTTTGAGCAGTAATAAGAAAGGTCTGCTTTTTCCAAATGTACTCCTACTTGAGAAGAAGTAAACCCTCTCAAATTCTACCTCCCACACCAGGGGGTTTATTTCACCTCAAGTGGGGAGCAAACTCTTGGGGTAAATAACTGGACTTTCTAATCCCAGTGTAAAAGGCTTAAGGTGTTAGGTCACAACTCAAGACTTTTAATTAATAATGTTCTGTGTTTCTTCTACTCACCCTTTATTCTACCTGGTTAAATACTCAATTTATTTTAAAATGTCTTTATTCTACTGCACGTGACATCCTTAAGCCATAAGATTTGTCAGTAAAGTCATCATAATTACAATTCCCCATGCTTCCACTAACCTCAGCCTCTATGGCTCTCCAAAATTCTGACATTTCTCTGCAACATTCCTTATGCTTCAGACTTAAACTAGGTACAGGCCAATTTGGGAGAATTGGACTTTTGTTTATATACAAAGAAAATAAAATTGCCTTAAAAATTGTTTTTTAAGTGAAAACACTAGTTTTGAAGTGTTTTGAACTGAGCAGCAGGATTTATCACTTTTCTTTGGGAAGATTTGTTGCAGAGTCTTATTGTCATTCTATTGAAGAACTGCCTTTGGGCTAGTCTGGAAGAATGATATTGAGAAAAGGCTGGAGCTAGATTGTGTTGCATTATAAAATAAGAGAGATTCTCAACTTGTCTCTTAGAAGCCAGGAGGGAAAACGGTATGAGGGACCCCACAAAATGTAGGAAGTGGGAAGGGAAGACGGGAATTTGCCTAGCCCAGCAACCTGGGGCATTTGTGGCTGAAGAGAAAGATGGCAGCTAATAGATTCCCCTGTGGAGGAAATGGGTAAGTTCTTTAGGAATAATGAAGTCAGCCAGGTAGCTTCTTCATCCCTCTATTATCCCCAAATCTTTATTAAAATCCTATGACAATAGCAGCTTTGTGACAGAGCTGCTGTGAGGGATGAAAGAGAGGATGGCTTATGCCTGAAGGAAGGAGGCAGAAGTAACCACGCGACAGTGTCAACAAAACATACATGGGTGGCAAAGCAAAGCGAGGGAAGGCATTCTGGGGGACAGATGACAAAAACCAATCCGAAGAATGTATACTTCTCCCCTCCAAGAAGCCTCCCAAGCAGGAGCAGGAGCCGACCTTCCCAATGCTATATGGCGTGCGGATGTAGCTCAAATAACACACGTGCCTAGAATGTTAGAAGACTCAGAAATCTATGAATTATGCATAACCCACAAATCTTTTTTTCTTCTCTAAAAAGTCAATATCATGTTACCTTCTGATGATATTTATGTGGAAAACACTAATTGCCATGCTTCTTTATGGTTTTTTCTCTTTAATCCAAAACAAATGAATCCAAAGGAATTGGTTCTTCTCTGCCAATCCAACTCATGAAAGATTTGTGTTGTTAGACACCGACAAAAGAATTTTGTTGCGTGTTACATACATCTTATAGAGAGAGGTATCTAAACATTCGTATGAGGAAGAGCATCTTAAAACTAAGTCGTGTTGGTTTCTGGCTGCTCCATTAGCTACACTCCTCCTTAACTTCATTCCTTTCAAAGATGAAAGCAAGAAGACAAAGTTCTGACTCTGTATATCCAGATGACATAAAATGAAGATAAACTTGAGGAATGCCGTATCTCCCACCTCACAGACATTGGGTCCTTTGCTTATGGGTTCGTCTCAATATCAGACTCCCAGCAGCCAAAGGTCAGTTAGGACTGGCGTGTGGGATGTAGTGGACTCTTCCCCTTGGCTCACCTTTCACTGCAGACTTTACTGCAGCCAGTCCATCTGCTCACAGCTACATCCTGATAGCCCCTCCCATTGTTTTCGCCACTTACCCCTTGCTCTGACCTATGGTTTTTCTCCACCACCTTGAAGGTCCCTTTAGGAATCTGTCATATAATCTCACATGTACAGTCAAGAAACGCAAAGGAGTTAATACTCATAGGGCAACTCTTGACATTGGGATACAATAGCTAGGGGAAAAGGGCCCCATGTTCCTTTTCCCATCTCGCAAGTAATTCTCTCTGAGGCACACTCTGCACTGCTTGTCAGAGTCCCAGATGCCAACAGCGGTGACCAACCTGAGAAAACACCCTTGTGCTGGCTCCCTCCTTCTCTCCTTCATTATCCACTGCCCTCTGCTGTTTTCTTTTCCTTTCTTTCTTTAATTCTTTATTTATTTTTGAGTGAATGGGGAGTAGAGAGAGAAGGTGACAGAATATTCAAAGCAGGCTCGGCGCTGCGCGGACAGCAAACAGCCGGATGCCAGGCTCAAACTCACAAGGGAACCCTGAGATCATGACCTGAGCTGAAGTTGGATGTTTAACCGACTGAGCCACCCAGGTTCTGCTGCTGTGTCCTGAGACCACTTCCCAAAATAATCTACGTGCACACAAGCCCTTGCTTTTGGAGGGGAAAACCTGGCTAAGCAAACTGTACCTTAACTAGCGAAACAACAGTTTTATACATAAAATAGTTTGATTTTTATTTTGTTAGGTTTCTTTTATAGCCTCTCCCTCAAGAAACCCACAAAGGATCTAAGCATATGGCATGGCAAATTGTCCTTTACACCTCTTCATCGCCTGACATAAATTATTGTCATGCAGATGAATTTAATCTCTAATTAATTTGCTTCATGTTTTCATTTTAAAAAATAATCTATAGATGTCAAAAATATTTGTACTTGGTTTTGTTGTTGATAATTTAAAGTAAACAGAAACTTCCACTTACCTTTTAATCTTACTTTAAATCTGGCTTTTCATTTATTCTAATTAGGTTCATGACTTTAAGCCCCACATCAAGCTCTGTGCTGACAGCTCAGAGCCTGGAGCCTGCTTCAGATTCTGTGTCTCCCTCTTTTTCTGACCCTCCCCTGCTCATGCTGTCTCTGTCTCTCAAAAAAAAAAAAGGGGTGCACAGGAATCAAGTAGATCTTACCTGGTTGTGTTGCAAGGAACAGTCATGATTGAATGAATGAAAAATAAGTCAAGTTGACCTCTGAGATGAACAATTAATAGTCTTACTAAACAGAAATTTCGATAAGATTACTCCTTCTTTAGGTGTGAAGAAGAGTCGGGATCAGTTCTAGACCACAGGTGTCAAAGTTTTGAGGCAGCACAGAAAAGCAATAGTGTTTCCCTAGAAAGGAAAGTTTATCTATATCTATCTATTTCTGCTTCTTCAGTATCATCTAAAAATTTATATAAATAAAAAGATACTTACACTATTATTTAGAATAGTCAACAGTTAGAAACTATCTAAACACATTATATATTTATTGGTTAAATAGATTATAATACATCAGTCAATAGAATATTTTGCAGCCATAAAAGCAGAGATTATGAAGACCATGTAGAAACAATATAGAAAGTACTTAAAATAATCTTATTAGAAGGCAAGGTTTCTCAACTTCAACACTGTTGACATTCAGGGGCAGATCACTGTCCTTGGGAGTGGGGGCCTCTGCTGTGCACCTGTAGGACTTTCATCAGCACCACTGATCTCTAGCCGTAGATGCCTACAGCCCCGCCACCCCAGCTGTGGGAACCAAAAATGTCTCAGATATTGCCAAAAGTCCCAGTCTGTGAGTGGAGTGTGGAAAAAAGACCCAGGTGGAGAACTATCATTAAAGGGGGAAAATCAAAGTATAAAATTGCTTCTATACTATAATTAAATCTAATAAAATTAGGTATGCATCTAGATAAGAACAAAGATTAAACCAAAAAAATCAGAACATTGATTTATTATGATGGTGGGATTATGAATGATTTTGGTTTTTTTAAATAAATTCTTAATAAATAAAAATATGTAGGGAAAATATCAGAGTTGGAGTAACATAATATTACAATCACATTATTTTTGCAATATAAATGAATGATGTAATTAAAAGTACCAATCAATGAATGTTTTTTCTTACCTCTAGTCTTAGTGAAGCCACTCCAGTGGACATCAGTCACCTAGAGTAAATCTCATAATTTATCTTCTAGACGTTTCCTACTCACCAAATTATGATAACTGAAACATAAGTAGTTTTATACCTCTTGTTTTTCTCAATGATGGAAGGTCAGTGTATTAGTTTGCTAGGACTGCCATTACACATACCACAGACTGGGTGGCTGTCATAACACTGACCACAGAACAGGTGGCTTAAACAATAGAAAAGTTTATCTCCTAGGTCTGAAGTCTAGAAGTTCAAATTTCAGATATTGGCAGCGTTGGTTCCTTCTGAGGGCTGAGAGGGAAGAATCTGTTTTAGACATTTCTCCTTGGCTTGTAGATGGCCGTCTTCATGTGCACCTGATTTTTTTCCCTTGTATCTTCATGTTGTCTTCCCTGTCTTCTGATTTTTCTCTTTTCATAAGGATACCAGTTATATTGGATTAAGGTTCACCCTATAGACTTCATTTTAACTCGATTATTTCTATAATGACCCTCTCTCTAAATAAGGTCACATTCTGAGATAATAGCATGACTTCAACGCATGAGTTTTGGGAGGCACACTTCAACTCATAACAGTCAGATTCTCAAGATGAGCAGAGGGAGCTATTTTTAATTGTACACAAAGCCCTGAAAATTCTGATTGATTTGGTTTTAGGTTGGTTCCTCACACACTTCTTTCTAATGGACAGGTGTCCCTCTTTCTTCCTCTCCTTGCCTCATTTCCTAAAGGAGTATCTTGCTTTGGGACGTCACTGCTGCTTATGAGAATGTGTGACATCTTCCAGGTGGTACTGGGGCGAAGTATTAACCACTGGTCTTGGATAATGTTTTAACCTAGATAATAAATATTAAATACTGTTAATGTGGACTTTTTCCCCTCCATGCCTCAACCCCATGTAGATAAAGAGCTGAAAATAATATGCCCTCTATGGCTCAAGAACAAAGTGGAAAATTTATATGCAATAGCCATTCTGTTAGTTCCTAAGCCCCTTTCTTCCCACTCTCTTTTTTTTTGTTTTCTCCTTTCTGTGTCCTCTCCACCCCCTACCCCTCCCCAAGCCTCACCCTCCCTGCAGCACCAATGACAATTCCTTCTCTCGGTTCATGCAGAACATGGAATGCAGCATATCAAATTATTTCCTCCAATAAATGTGGTGCTTTCCCTTAACACAATCAGCAGAGTAAACTTTTCTCTATCCCATTACACAGTGACCATGTGTAACTTACTTAGCCTTTTTAAAGGTTATAGGGTGAATATAGACATGGTATATGGATATTCCATGATTGGCAATGGCTTCCAGACTCTGATCAGCCCCTTCTCAATCAATGAAAGCTCAAGTTTATGTGTGTGGGATGAAAAGAGGGTGAAGACAGAAAGGAAAATAACAGACAATCTCAACTTGAGGAAAGCAGGAAGAGGAAAATGGACTCCTGAATCCTGAATATTTTCCTGGCCTAAACTGGCCATCTAGTTGGGAAACTTCAAAACTTCAAACTTCAGCAGGTCAAAGGCAAATATGGATGGTAGACTTGGGCCCTGGAACTTCTTGCAATTATCATGCACTAAAATTACTCAATATCTTACAAGACTGAAGTTTTAGACCTTACTTACCATGTTATGATGGGATTTTATATGAAAATCAAATTATTTTTAAAGCCCTTTAGTATGACATAGCATTCTCGAAATAACTATCCTCTTTAACACTAAAAAAGGAAAGCAAAACAAAGAACAAGGAACAAAAACAAAAACAAACAAAAGAAACTAAAAAATTAGACCAGACACTTCTGAAGAAAGTAGAGTTCTTAACAAATTAATAACAAGAGTTGGAACTCCCACCAATTCTTCTGATGGCAGCTACATCGTTTTTTTCCTGGACAGCATGTTTCCTTCCCCAGGAGACCTCATCAAGACTAGATAACAGGAACTTATTTTTTCTCCAAATAGTTATTTGGACTGATATTCAGTTAATTATCTCATGTTTCTCCTGGCCTGTGTCCATGTCTTTTAAAAGCTATGTGGGCCTGTGCCTTCCTATTGGAGGCCTCTAACTGCAAGCCAGGTCTGAAACCACCTGGCAGTTTGGTGAATTCACACAGGCAAGCAATCATTTCAGTTAAATAAATAAGATGAGTAGTTTTCTGTCATAACCCACCTCCCCTCAGTGAAACTTTCACTCTGTACTGGTATAAAGAATTTTGCAATAACATCGAGGTTGAGAGTAGGGGAAAACTGATTCTGCAGTGATTCTCTGGCTAAAATGCATAAGAAGAATAATAGCATCAACTCCTATTTATTGAACGCTTACGGTATTTCAGGTGCTGCGCCAACCCCATCATATAATTTCATTTTAATTAGAAACAGTTTTGTAATCTATTTTTGTCTTTTTCACTATAAATGAAGAATTTGGTGTTCATGACAAAATACCTAACTTACAAAAACAAAAACAAAACTCTAGGCATTGGTGCCTACTCCCTGAATTAATTGAGATGTGAACAATTATAACTGAAACTTCAAGCATTGCTGTCACGTGGAAGAACAAGAACCACAAAAAAATGACCATGATATTTGATTTAGTATTTGCCTCTTAAACAGACATTGCAACATATGTTTTCTCCGTTCATCTACCCTATGGGCATAAGTTAGTTTGTTACCTGGTGCTCTGTACTGGCCACTTCTGATGAGCCCGGAAATACTCGGATGCCTTACAGAAAACAGCCTGATAATGCAGTACGATTTGCCTGTGTGTATCAGCACTGCTTGCCCTCTGCTTTCACAAGCAACTTCAATCTGTCTTGTAGACAACTAAGGGTATTGGAGCAGTTTTGGTTTTAAAGTTTCTGTAGCATCGTTTTTTCATAAAAACTCTTATATTTAATCCCAAAGCCATGCAGTCCGTTGGTCATGCAGTCTGAAGGGGGATTCGGTGACCAGAGCAAAAAGAGTGGCCATCAAGTTACAGATTGCATGTTGGCATTTTGATCATAGGCAGCCTGGGTTTAAATCTCCCTTCCACCATTTATTAACTGTGCGACCTTAGTTGTTTTCCTTGTCTTCTCTAAGCTTTAATTTTCTCATGTTTAAAATTAAGATAAGAATAGTGTCTGTCTCATAGGGTTAGTGGGAGGGCTTAGGGAGATAAGACACAACGATGTGTTGGCATACTGCCTGGGAAGTAACAAAAGCTTAATAAATACTAGTTATTATGAAAGTAACTTGTCCCTCTGCCCCTCTTTTTGAAGAGATATGCAACTTTGGCCAAGTCATGCAATGGCTCTAACCTCTGTGTCTGTAAGAAAATAGACTAGACTAGATGTTTTCTAAAATCTTTTTCAGCTCTCTCTCAGAATCAAAATCATTCTGTACATGCATAGCAGATAGTTAGTATTCACCAAACACTCTATATACTCCTCTATATTTCTCAGCACTATAATTAGTGTGGGATGTTATAACCAGTTTTGGCCAGTGGAAATGTGAGTGTGAATGATGTTTAATTAAAGATCAAATGTGGCCTGAAAGGCATGCAGAGGCCAAGGCACCTAATATAGCATTGTTGTATGTGCAGTTCCAGGATTCTTTTGGCATTTACATATACCACCCTCTCTCTTATTGGCTGGGTTCCAGGTTTATTTTGCTATATACCTAAGATGGTTCTGACTCTTAAGTCAGAAATTCTTCAATCTGTTTTTATAAATTTTTACCATTTCTCCTGGTATTTCACAGGGCATTATAAAATTCTTGAAGCATAATTAATTTTATAATTACACTAATTATAAGAAGCAAAACTTCACATGGAAGGTAAAATGGAAAGGCACACCGTATCTGGTAGCCTCACCTCACAAAGATTGTTGTGACGACCAAAGTAGACACCAGAGATTGAAGAGTGAAGTACTGTGCAGTAAGGTGAGGTGGGTGATGTGATTGATGGAATGAGAGGTGTATTGGAAAGGGACTAGAACTCATAAAAGAGTTTGAATATCTGATATAGGAGATCAATATTTCTGAAGAGAAGAAACATGAAAGTCAAAATATAAAGTATGACCAGAGACCTACACAGGAACTTTAATACTAGGAGCCAGCCTCATTCCATAGGATATATCTCATTTCCCTGTTTTCTTTCTTTAAGAAGAAAAGATGCTAAACTTTATGTATCTATATAAACTATACACATATATGTGTGTGTGTGTGTGTGTGTGTGTGTGTGTGTGTGTGTGTGTGTGTATATATATGCCTCTCAGGCCACATTTGATCTTTAATTCACACTCACATTTCCACTGGCCAAAACTGGTTATAACATCCCACACTACTTATAGTGCTGAGAAATATAGAGGAGTATATAGAGTGTTTGGTGAATACTAATACTACTAATACTAATACTAATACTATGAATACTAATATATATATATAAAAGAAATAATAACTCCTTCTTCAGAATAATTAAAATTTTAAGAGCAGAAAGAATGGTGTTTTTAAGCAGCCACATACTTTCCATCTCTGGATAATTTAGGGAAACGGAAATTCTTTGAGTTTGCATCCATATTTTCTTAACTAAGAAATAATGTTGGTGGTCATACATAAATGTCATTTTTAAAATAATGATTGATTTAAATGTGAATTTGAAAAGTAAATAAATATTAGTGATTCAGCTCTCGCTGTCATTTATCAAGATGGGTTTATCCAAGCCATTTGTGATTTGGATGGAATGTTGGAACACAGACCAATACTCCCTAACAAACAAGATAGATGAAAATCTCAGAAGATGACTGTTGACCTAATCCAAACAAAACATATCCTGGTTACATTTTCTGTTGCCAATTCTCAGTAGAGTGCTAAGAATAAATATAGCACAAGTGCGGAAAGGGGTCGGCTTGGCTTTCTGTTTGTGATTGTTCAGGCAGATGAGTGATAGAACTGTGAGCTGATCTCCACCAACTGCCGGGCAGCCACCAAGTCATTGACGTCAATGCTCAAAATGAGGCATGATGTGAAAGCAGTAATCCTTCACCAGGAAGAACAAAAAAGTAAATAGGTGACCTGAAAAAGAGAATGAGACATGAGGCATGAAGCAATGTATCAGGTCACTGAGGCAAGAATTATGAATCACTTCTCTATACCACCAGTTACTTGCACTTTGGACCCTGGTAGAGGGGTTTTTGTAAAAGGGAATTATATGGGAACTTGGTGGATGATATGAAGAGGCACTTAATGGCATTATATTCATATCAGGAGAGCAATGATCCATGTATTCTTTGAGACTTTGAGCTAGGTACATTGTGCAATTTACAGGAGACCTGTTTCGCCAAGGCAGAGTCAACAGTTGGCCATTCCCTCTCATATTCAAGCTATATATTAAATACACTATGATCTTAAAGAGGCAAAAATCTATGTTTAATAATTGTCAGTGACTCTACATTAGATGGAACTAATCACCAAGTGGTGTCAGGACACTGATATACTGAACGGCTATCTTGTTCCATACCCAGTGTTTACCAATCAGTGAGAGGCTCACTACCAATAGGGAAGAGAACAGGAGTGAGAAGTGCAGACCTAGAGAATGGAGGGAGAAGGTCAAGTACCATAGGAATTAAGAGCACTGAGAGCATGATGACTTCATTTCAATAATTTTGCCTTCTGTTGGCCACAAATTCCCTAACTGGAGGAGGAAAGACTTGCCAGCCGACTGGTCTCCCTCAACCTCAGCCCCTACCACCCACCACACACACACAGGCACACACACACAGACACACAATCCCGAAAACTTTATTTCACTTTCTTAGTCAAGTGCACTGGCTAGAATCACCAGTACAATGTTGACTAGAGTTGATGAAAGAGGACATCTTTGCCTTATTTCTGATTTTGGGGGAAAGTCTTCAGTCTTGAACAATATAAACCATGGCCTTTTTTTGGGTGTCTTTTATCAGGATGGGAAAGTGCCCTCTATTCCTAATTTTTTAAGTGTCTTTATCATGAAAGGGTATTAGAGTTCGTCAAACGATTTTGCTCTACCTATTCAGATGATTATGTGGGATTTTGTCCTTTATTTTATTAACATGACATGTTATATTATTGATTTTCAGATGTAAAAACCAACATAGAATTAATTCTACTTGGTCAATGTGTATAATTCTTTTCATATGTTGTTGAATTTGATTTGCTAGTATTTTGTTGAGGACCTGCAACTACATTTATAAGAGATATTGGCCCAGGTTTTCCTGTCTTCTGTTGTCTTTGGGTTTGGTATCAGCATAAAAATGGTCTCATAGAATGAGTTAAGAATTGTCCCCTCCTCTTCTATTTTTTGGAAAGTTTATGAAGAATTGGCATTAATTCTTTAAATGTATGGTGGCATTCAAAAGTAAAACTGTCTAGGCCTGGATTTTTCTTTGTGCATAGTATTTTGATATCTAATTAAATTTCATTTCATGATATAGGTCTATTTATATTTTGTATTTCTTATTGAATGAGTTTTTGTAGCTTATGCCTTTGTAAGAACTTCTTTTTTTAACCCAAGTAATCTAACTTATTGGCATACAATTGTTCCTGTTTTATTTTTTAATTCTTTTTAATTCTTTTCTATTTCTGTAAGGATGATAGTCATGTCCCCACTTTCTTCCCTGATTTAGTAAGTTGAGTCCTCCTTTTTTCCTTGGCTAGTCTCATCTAAGTTTTACCAATTTCGTTGATTTTTCAAAGAAGCAGTTTTTATTTCATTGCTTTTTCTCTATTTTCCCCCTGTTCTCTATTTCATTAATTTCTGCTATAATCTTCATTACAGCACCAAAATGACAAGGGAAGCATAAGCTATCTTTTTCAAAATCCAGTCTTATGAATGAAAATAAGCAAAGCCTCAAACCCATACTAACGAAAGCTAATTATTCCTTAAACTATCCTTAGACTCTCAAGTTCAATCACCCACCATCACAGTTGGTTTATGTGTACTGATCTCCCTTGACTTTCTTTGGGGTTATATCCCAATAAACCTATCATAAATTAAAATATCTTCAGTTGAAACTGCATTTAATATACCTAAACTACCAAATATCATAACTTGGCCTATCCTACCACAAATGTGCTCAGAACACTTATGTTAGTATACAGTTGGGCAAAATCATCTAACACAAAGCCCATTAAAGTGTGGACTATCATGTAATTTATTGATTATTGTACTGAAAGTGAAAAACAGAATAGCTGCATGGGTACAGAACGCATGTAAGTGTAATAGGTGTTTATGCTCTTGATCTCATGGCTGCCTGGGAGCTGAGGCTTGCTGCTGCTGCCCAGCATTACATATCATCAGCCTGGGAAAAGGTCCAAATTTAAAATTTGAGGTCTGGGTCCTACTGAATGCATATTGCTTTCAGACCATCATAAAGTTGAAAAATTGTTAAGTCGAACCACTGTGAGTCAGGGACCATGTGTATAGGTGGGCCTGGAATCCAAAGCCCAGGAGAGGGGGCAGATCAAAAACTGTTACCCTCTGACAGCACTCCTCATCAAAATCACCACATAATGAAATCAAGTAGTCTTCTATAGAGGTATAGCTTCTACCTTTTCTCTCTCCCTAAAGTGAGTTTGTAAATGCTTTGCTAGTTAGACAAAGGGGAATCCCATATTGCCAAGGACTAGAGCAAATTGTTCACAAACTTTTTGCCACCAATGCGACTTTTCAAAATTTGTTTCAACTGCACCCCCCCATGTCATTGAATCTTTCAAAGATTCTGTCTACTAAAAAAAGCTGCATATGTTTTAGGCAACACACAATTTGTTCTGCCTGCATTATTACTATTTTTGGAGTTAGTGTTAATGTGGTTTGTAAATGATTTGTTAGCAGCAAAGTTTATGGTAATTATGAAATCACATAAATCGCTATAAGAACTGAAAGGCTATTAATAAAAATAGATAACTATGAATCTAATCGTCCAGAGCACAGAACTCTTGGTTGTGCAATATTGGTCGTGATCATGGCAGATTCAACCCATTTTAAGTCAAACACTAAAACTAACAACTTGTGGGGCAGTGCCTGGGTGGCTCAGTCGGTTAAGCGCCCATCTTTAGCTCAGGTCACGATCTTGTGGTTCATGGGTTTAAACGCCCCCCCCCCCATTGAGCTCTGTGATGACAGCTCAGAGCCTGGAGCCTGCTTCAGATTCTGTGTCTCCCTCTCGCTCTTTCTGCCCCTCTCCTGCTCATGCTCTCTCTCTCTTTCTCAAAAATAAACATTAAAAAATATTTAAATAAAACCACATGACTTTTGCTCTCAGAGTTGCATTTGGCTTAGTACTCTTCTCCTAGTTATTTCTTTGATGTCATAAATGGCCAAATTAAGCTGGAATTATAATAACTTGATCTTAGTAATATTAGAATTTAGAAACTTTGGTTAGCTCCATGGTTCCCAAACTGTGTGCCATTGTACCCCAGAATATTGCAACAAATTCACAAGAGCACAGAAAGACGTTTTAAATTTTCTAGGGTAACATAGCAAGTTCTCTCTCTCTCTTTTTTTAAAAAATATTTTTTTTAATGTTTTATTTATTTTTGATACAGAGAGAGACAGAGCATGAGAGGGGAAGGGGCAGAGAGAGAAGGACACAGAACTGGAAGCAGGCTCCAGGCTCTGAGCTAGCTGTCAGCACAGAGCCTGATGCGGGGCTCGAACCCACGAACGTGAGATCTGACCTGAGCCGAAGTCGGAGGCTTAACCGACTGAGCCA